>NW_023459384.1:23047-33307 GCF_013731165.1 Rhagoletis pomonella | reverse complement strand
TCCTGAAGATGACCTCAGATTGAGGTCGAAATATCGACAATTAAAAAATATCAATAGAACGAAGTTTTTGCGTTTTATTTAATTGCTGGGTCTCGAGCTTGTTAAAAATGATTCATAATTTAAAATTCAAAGGCCAACAAAAAAAACAAAATTTTTATTTTTCATTACATTATGAATATGGTTGTTTTAAATGGACATTTTCAAGCACGCAGTTTGATTTGCTTGATCGCGTTTCAGTTTTTCATTTCAAAATGTGTATCAACGAGTAAAGATATAGTTTGCGGGACACCGCACTTGCGGGATTGGATTCCCTAGTCATGACAGTATTGCCCGGTGTAAAGCTTAAGGGCCAGTTGTTCAATGTCTGATTAGCACAAATCGGAGGTAGAAGCTCCGGTTAAATACAACTACTGCTTTATCGATCACATCTAATATGTATGATGTCCAAAACGTCGATAATGATGTTTAACCGGCAAGAAGTGAGGACCAGACATTCTAAATATATATCATCAGAAAATACTGAAATTGAAAATTTATGCAAGTTTTAGGTACACTGTGTAATAAATAAACAAATTTTTAAAGTTTCATAAATTGCATTTTATTTACATAAAATTTACAAAGTACTCAAACATTTTCAACCGGCTTCGAAAAAGGGGAGGTTATCAATTCGTCGGAGTATTTTTTCTTTATTTATGTATGCCACCGCATAACTTTGGATCGCGTGAACCGATTCCAATAATTCTTTTTTTTACCGGAAAGATGGTACTTTAAGGGTCGTCCCTAAATTTGTATATCTGAATTGAAGTCGGTTTTGCTTTTTGCTTGAAAATTACTTGTTTAATAAAAAGTTCTATAAACACAAAATGCGCTCAACTTTCAAAAGTAATAAAAAAAATTATAAAAGAATTTTAATATAAATAAATTAAATAATTCCATGAAATTTTTACACTTTTATGTCCATTTTCGTCAATTTCTGGTTTCTCATTTTTTTAATACTTCGAATACCGAAAATGTAACTGATTATCATGTAGCTCATTTTGGTGGAACGAATTCGAAGTTAGCAAATTCAATCTTCGAATGCTTGTTAAGTACATATCAGTGGTAAACTTTTTTAGGCTGTAAAGTGTAAAAAGCAACAGTAAGTGAGTATGCATTGCATATTTTTAGGGCAATGTTTTCATTCGCAGTTAAACTTTAAAGAGCTCTCAAGAAATACGAAAAATTCTTACAAAATGACGCACAAGAAATGGAAAAGAAATTTTCTTCTATCAAAATTTCTTAAATCAGTTTGCAGCTCTCAAGAAAAAAATACTCTTTTATTCATTTCTTCAGGAAAATTTGCTTTTTCAAGCAACAGAAATAATAAGAAATATTTCTTGTGGTTTTCTTGAGAGCTTTAAGATACAGTTTGTAATTGAGGTTATGAGCTTTGGGCGGGGGGTGGGTTTGAACCCCAACACCCACCCCTTATGTGCGCTAATGCTAAGTGCTCATATTTACTCAACTGTAAACAGTTTGTGTGTAGTTTTACTCTACGTGACAAATTTGGTATGTAAAAGTAAACAGATAGGCCCCTATTATGATTTGCATTCGATTTTCGACTGTGGTCGAAAGTGCTGAGCGAACGAATTTGCATTTGGTATTATGGCACTCATTCGATGAAGAATAGCGCTATTGTGAATTTCGCTCGTTTAGGTTGTTCACAATAGTATATTTTTCACCGCTGAGAAGCTTTGTTTACAAATCGAGCAAACTAAATAGTGTGCTTATACATATTTATGTAAATTTGTTCTAATTAAAATGAAGTAAAAAAGAAAGCAAGTTTATAAAAACGTGGTAAAATGAGTACAACGAGTTCTGGTTCAACGATTCGTCAGAGGATGAGAGCTTAGTAAACTGGCCAGGAGTAGCAAATGTTTAAGAGAGTTTAAGTTTATTAGTCTTTCGAATATATTTTGATATAAAACATATTTAAGAAATTTGTCTACAGATTCATTAAAAAGTTCCGACCATCTAAAGAGGCGTTTGTGAGCCAAATCTATTTAAAATATTTTAAAACTATCAACAGCGCTACGATTTTGTTCTCAGAGATCGTGCCAACAGAGTATTGGGATTTTCTTTCACAAGTAAAACCAGCCTTTCGAGCTTGTGTTTAGTATTCAAGATGTTAGAACTGCATGAAATTAATAAAAATTGTTTAAAATTAATGTCTAGCCGCCAAAATGTAAGAAAACATATACAAAATCATACATTTTTCACAATTTTCTAACACTTCGCTACACCATCGAAAGCAAAATTCTGTTCGACAGAAAATTCGATACTCAACGAAAATTTCGACACGCTTGCATAGCTCATAATACGAATTCCACTTTCGATCTTCGATCTTCGATAGCCAGCGAAGATCGAAAATCGAATGCAGCTCATAATAAGGGCCATAGTGTTTAATTTTTCACACACTAGGGGAGAAAACTGGTTACCTCTCTTTATATGCGTAAATTTAAAGAACAATTTTTTATAGGAAATTTTAAACATTTTATGTGTAAACTGTGAAATTGTGAACAATAAATATTTAGAACTCAAAAAACAAATGTGAAATTTGTTCTACGCCACGCATATGATAAGTCAAAGCAAGCAAGCAGTGTTTAATTTAATTAACACGGTGTGTAAATTTGCATTCATTAAGAGAGGAAACTGGTTACCTATCTTAATATGCGCAAACTTAAACAAAATTTTTTTAGAGTGTAGATCTAAAATTTCTACAGCGAAAGTACAAATTTGAGATCGGTTTTAAGCGGTCGTTATTCATATACAAACATACATACATATATTACTTTTCTTAGCAACTCAAGTCTATTAAATTCCCGCAAACATATTCTGAGCGTTCAGAATATATGGGTCCGAAAGGAGTCCTTGGTAGGTAAGAAATATGAGTTTCAAAAACAAAAAATTTTTTTACTCTTATATGAGTCTCTTAGGAGTCATATATGATCCAAGTTATGAGCCAGCACTTTGTGCCAATATAAAAACAATAAAAATTTATATCGAAACTTGTTTATACAGATATGAAAAATAATTAGGAAGCAAAAAATAAACAAAATTTAGCTGCAGCAGCTGATATTACATGAATATTGCAATATATGTACATATATATGTATGCGTAGAGGTATGTTTGTATATATGTAATCAACAGTATTTCAAAGGAATGCCCTTTCAAACATGGCTCTAAAGTAAGTTAAATAAGACTCTCAGAACAGCATAAAATAAGACTCTGAATGTAGGCATTTATGAGGCCAATAAGAGTCATTTAAGAGCCTCAAAAAGTGTCCAAAATGAGACGTATGTGAGGCCAATAAGAGTCCAATATGACTCACATTAAGGCTAATTTTATGTATAAATTTAAGCTCATATAAGTCGACCATCGCAGGAAGTGAAGCACCCTCATTTCGGACTCTTAAATGAGCTCATTGTTGAGCATTAAGGCTCCGAAATGGGATTCCTTAAAGACTTATTTATGACTCCAAATGTTTGCTGGATGCGCCCACTCTTTTTATTTTCAATCTCATCAATTGTTTATAGTGACTTTTGCTAAAATTTTAAGATCAAAAGTCATCAAATCAAATTGTATGGGACTGAGAAATATTATTTTCTACTTTTTAGTCCATTTATAAAAGCGTGGTATATAAAATATTTTTTTTTGTTTTATTTATTTTCTACTTTTTAGGCTTAATAGATTGGTGCTTTCACATATTATACGACACTCCCAGCGTCCAAAAACACGTTAAAACACCTTAAAAGGATTTCAAACGCCCCAAAATGGCCGCTGGAGCTCAAAACAGCCAACTGGGCCCAAAATGGTACGAAATTAATTAGTTTCGGTTTGGTCCAAAACTGAATGCCAATGATCCCTGACTGGACTCAGACTGGATACCAACAGGTCACCAAAGAGTAGTTATCAACTGGCCCTAAACTGCTTACCAACTGAGCCCCCCGTACCTCAAATGGTTCCCAAGTCACTCCCCCAAATTCAGCAACTGAGACAAAAACCATGAGTTCGTCTCTGTCTAGCCCTTCGAAACTTTTTGCTGGGCTATGCGTTACATCTTCGCAAATTTTACCACTAAAGGTGTCTGGACATACAACTTTGCAAGTTGATAAAAGCGTTGTAAAAAAATAACAACTGTTCGGGTAGTAATGAAGTGTTCTATTTTGCAACTCGAAAATTTCAGTAAATTTGAGAATAACGGCCCAATTGTTTCGTCGTTGTTGCGTACTCAATTGGTCCTAACAATGACAGTGAAAATTGCCATTATTAGATCGCTTAAAGTCAAGTTTTTGCGGCATGTTTATAGGCGCAGTAGTTAAGGCAATGGAAGGGGTTAGAATCATAAGGGTCTAAGTGACATTTTTTTTAAATAAAAGTTATTCCCGTATTTGTATAGTTAAATATAGTGTTTATTTGGTGACAGACATTCATTTAAATTAGTTAATTAACCTGAATTTATTTAGGCAAGAATCATTTCAAATGCATTTACCCAGAATTTACAATAAGTAATCGACTTTAACCTTAATTATCTCAAAAAAATGTCTGAACTACTTACATCCTTTTGATTCTGACCTCTTCAATTGTAATGCGATGAGCTTTGTCTTTGGCGTAATTTTACGGATATCTGTCTAACCAAATTAACGGATATTAACCGGATATCCAGAATACAAAATTCACGAATATTAACTGACTATTAACCGCATATGTGTAATTTTCGGATTTTATCCGTATTCAGGAATATCCGAACGGATATATGGATGGTCCAGGCTCTAGTTGCCAACAAATGATAGAAACAGTTCATTCTGGCAAAGGCCAAACAGATGAATGTAAAGTAGTTGTATTTTGTTAGTTGTATTTTGCTTTTAATTTAAGCGATGGTTCTTTTTTAATCGCTTTTGGGTTTTTCCTTTTCAGCCGCTACATCCGGTAATAGTACCCAAGGCGACTTAAATTGGGGTGGCGCACCACAATCATCCCATGGTATTTTTACGTTTGTTAATTTTTGCATCTAATTTTTGTTTAAAATAATTTCATATTTTAGAATTTTCCAGTGATGCATCCAAAAAACGCAAATGCAGCCTATGCCGACTGGAAGGTCATAACCGATTAAAATGTCCACGGAAATCTGAATTTAAACTCTAGCTTGTCCATTGCAATTACTTGAATCGTCACTATGGACCCATACTGTACCGCTGTTATACGAAATATATACAATGTACATTGTTCATACATGCATATCGTTGCCTTAATTCACAAAGGCCCTAACTAACAGTTTTTTCGAAACTGCACTTTTCACAGATTTTGGTAGGATATATCAAAATACACCTTCAATCAAGAATGTAAAGTGTTAGTATCAAAAACAACGGAGTTGCATGCCACTTCGTAAAAAGGGCTACCTGCTTTTGATTTTCTTTTTATAAGGTTTTTGGTTAGGACCTTTGTGAATTCATGTAACGATATGCATCTTAAGTTCATGCATACCGTTCATAAAGTCTTTTTTGTATGTACATCTTTTCTAAGAGACAAATTATTATGGTATCTAAGATTTAATTGTAGTAGCAAAATGTAGAAAATATCGAAAAATACTATTTTCCTCTAAAAATCTTTTCGTATGCCGAATTTCCAATAGGCTTGAAATTACGAAAAAGATGTGCCATTTAAAAAATGCTTCGTAAGGCAGTGTCTCACGATTGGACTCAAAATTTGGTGCAAATTGTATCCCAATCGTGTGAATGCACAAATATTTTTCTTTATCCCAATCACCAAAAATGATTTAATATAATTTTTCAATAAAGCGAACATTGTACCAATCGTGTGACTAAAAAAAAATCTTTCTAATTTTTTCATTTTGTAGCAACAGTCCATTACACAGCGCGCCAGAAGTTTGAAAAAGTGGCCAAAATTGTTGCTTGACTATTTAAACGTGAAAAAAGTTATCAAATTCCGTGTCCAAAAATTATAAAAAAATCTGAAAAGACACGTATTTTGGATTTTTTGAACTATTAACAGCTTTATTATTAAAGCAGGGTTGCCAGATAGATATGTGAAAATTTATAATTATTCAAAGGCTGTACAGCATACTTCAAGTTTTGGTGGTTGAACAAGCTTTAACAGGGCTTGTTCGAGTTGCAATCACAACCGGAGTATTGCGCGAATTACTAAAGTATCACGCTCTTTGTGAATTTCTCGAAATGCATTATCAGTTGGGCAGTTGCAACAATGTTGCCATTTTTCATCAGTACGGCAGTAATGCCGCTTTTATTACGTGCCTCGAACAGGCCCACACTAACATGTCTTTGAGTAGGGTTGCCTATCTATCAACTAAGACTATCATTTTTATTATTTAAAGAAATAAAAATACGAATTTAATTGAAATATTTTAAGTGGTGACTTTTATGTCAAAGTGTTTAAAAAAATCATTTATTTTAACTATAATTTTTAAATGGATTTTGAGAATTATTTCAAAATTTAACCTGTTATTAGCCTGCAAATTGCCACTCTTGCAGTATCCAAGGCCTACCAGGAGGAGGTTACAGGAATAAAACACCCCACGTTTTTATTAATTTTCAGATGAAAAAAAACTTCAGCGATAGGTTAAAGGTGAGATCCTCAATGGCTAGGGGCGTCGCCTGTGTGTAATTTTTCATACATACAGTGGTGGAAAAATAAATAGGGACACGACATTTGAACAAATTTTTCCTATTTTTCTTTTGTTTATTTAATATTTATTATTTTTTATAAATGCATAGCCCATTATCTAGCAAAAAACATATAAATTCATATTTCAAACTATATGCAATAATTATAAAAAATTTGCAAACTTGCATCTTGCATTTTTAATCAGATTTTTTAGAATTTTTTGAGTATGCAGTTTTATAGCTAAGTTGCTAAAAATCGCGTTTCTTTGGCAATTTTTTTAACGCATTTTCTTCCATTAAAAGTATGTTCCACAATTTTTTTGTATGGAAAGAAATGCGTAATACATTCAGAATAAAATTCATCAAACATTAATGGGCTACTACTGCATGCATACTCTAGTCTATGTCTGAAGAGCAATCGGTTTTCTAAAGGTTTTGTAAAAGCTTAAACAGACGGCAGCGTTGATCCGGATTAACTCGGACTTAATCCGGATCAACTGCAGTTAATTCCCGAGTTGATCCGGATGAACGCTGCCGTCTGTTTATGCTTAAAGACTCTACTCGTTGACTGTACTCTTATAAGGGTTTTATAATGCTCTTAATAAAGAACATATATTATAAAATAGGTTTATAAGGCTCTGCGTGTAGAAATATTTCTATAGGGCTCCTTTTTTATCCTGTTTTCTTTTCTATTTCATGATTAGAACAAATCTTCTACAAATTTAAGCTTTTAGATCTCTATAAGCTTTCTTCATTCAGAACCAGCAACACGCAAATTTATACACTTCTATAAATTTTAATTCTTAGAGAAATTGCGCATTCTCTTTTCGAAGTAGGATTTGTCTTCATAAAGATCATAAATACTATTCAGTCATACCATTTCGTATTTTCCTAGATGAGAAAAAATGCTTTGTTTTAGAAGTTATATACTTATATGCACATTTTGTGTAGATTAACTGCTCTTCCTCTTCGAAGTTGGATTCCTCTTCACAAAGATCATGAATACCTTAAAAATCGAATTGGAAATTAGGCTAGGTATTAGTACTAAGCTACGAAAAAAAAAATAAGTAAAAAATTCCATCACGTAAATTTTCGGAGAAAATTCGTTTTCAATTTTCTTTATTGTTACAACATATTACTAGCATTAACTTCGAATTTCTATAAAGGCATCCACATACCTATGCGATCCTGTCGCAACGAATCCGCACCGATGCTACAGGTTACTGCTTCGAAAACGCAAGTACGCACACATCTGTGCGATTTTATCGCAGCAAAAACGGTCAATTTATAGACAAACAAAAAGTATTTTTCAATAAAAATAAAATTCTTAACTTTTCTACATTAAATATGTTTTGTTTTCTTACGTTCAATTTTGTGTTAATAATGTAAAATCCTTCTATTGACCTTTTTTGTTCTCAAAACGCGGCAGTCTGCGATTTCGGCACGACCAAAAGAAGAACTGTGAATGGTCGAATAAATCGCTGCAGCAAAATCGTGCAAGTGTGTGGTTCCTCATTTAAAACTATGGTCGGCATTGTTGTAATTTTTGTCGGAACAGATTCGCACCGACAGAATCGCGTAGGTGTGTGGATACCTTAAATCTTTCTGATTTACTGAGGGTTTTGTATATATGTATTTGCTCAATTCATAAAGGAGTTAGCGTTGTCAAACTCTCCAAGTATACTATTTTGGACTTTAATACACAAATTGGTTTATAAGTGTCTTTGGGTAGAAATTTGGCTGTGGCGCCACATTTTTTATATCTTTTTAATGAAAAAAAAAAACAAGTTCGAATGGCAAAAAATTAAAATTTTCGTTTTTTTATTAGACGCATTTTCATGGCAGGATCACATTCGGAGGTTTGCCTCCGGTCTCAAAAAGGCTAGCGTGTACAATAACGGATAATCTCAAATATTTATAAAAATGTATTTTGTCATAAGTCTGAGATGAAAAAAATTACAAATCAGAAGTATAAAAAGTATTGTGTTATTAAATCAAAAGTAAAAAAAGTATTGGTTTATTGACGAAGGGGGGAGATCTATCCACCCAATCCCCCCCTCTGGCTACGCCACTGCACGGATGACATCGCGACTGCATATTTACTATTCTTATAGCTAGCATCAAACAGTTAGTGATGTGCCGAGTCGGCTATTTTTGGTACTCGAGTATTTTGGTACTCATTAAAAAAAAGAATCGAGTCAGGATTCGAGTCAGATACTCGGATCAAGTATTCGAGTTGAGAGCTCGGTATTCGAATACGTTATAGATTCGACTGCTGAACATGCACCCAACCGAAATGCCGACTTTTTATTTAACATGATATTATTATTAACTCCAAGATAGTATATCCGATTTATGTAGATCCAAACATAGAAATCTAATTCTTACATACTTACAAATAATAATTAAAATTAAATAAATATAGGGTTCAATAACAGTTGCTTTATTTATCATAGTAGAACTAGAACTTAGTAGTATGTCATAAAAAAAATATCCAAAGTAAATAATGAGTTAAAAAAAAATAAATCTTCAGTACCTTAAAAGTTCAACTAGTACTTCAATTATAATGCCAATATTCCATGAGATCTAGATTCATAAACAACAAAATTACTCCTTTGGAATTTAAAATTCCTTTCATCTTTGGCAATTAATACCTATAACGATATTAAAATTAATTTAGTTGTGTGGTGTATTTGGTAAATATATATACATATATATTTTTTTTTAACGCTAAACCGCCATTTATATATCAAAAATACCTGATTCGGTGTTTGATAATTATAAGTACTCGAGACCCGTACTCGAGTCTGTGTATGCGAATACTATAATTTGCTTACTCGAGTACGTGAGTACTTCTAAAATACTCGAGTCAGAACTCGAGTCGACTCGACTCGGCACATCACTACAAACAGTGTGACAAGTGCATCACACGACGTTGGTATCGATGCGGACCAATTAGTTCCAGTTTTTATGTTATTTATTTGTTTATATATGTATGAGAATTTTGAACACATTTACATACTTATGTAATAGAAGTCCAAAAATTTTACAAATCTGTGATTGTTTTATTGTTGTTTGTAGAACTGTTCACACATTTTTATATGTCCTTACTAATTTAAAATTTTATGTCTATCTATATGTTGATGTGGAAATAAAAAGGGAAAAAACGACCATGAAGATGTTAGGAAATTTAGTGAAACGTCGGGTTAAAAAGTGAAGAACAGTGTTTTCTTTCACATAAAAGTACTGATCAATAGGCATAAGAAATAACAAAAATTATCTACCAAAAATTTATCATTAACTAGTAATCAAATTATTATTTTTTTAATATTTTTATTGAGCTTTGTACCACGATTGTTTATTAGGAAAAATTTAAAAAGCAACAAAGTCTAAGCGGTAGAAGTTATAGCATTATTTCGGAGATCACCACATCTCCTCATCAGACTTCTTTTTTTTCTAGACTTCAGCAGGAATCGAACCTGCGTATTCGATGTTCGAAGTCAGAAGTGTTAACCACTGAGCTATGTACATTCCGTAAACTCTTGTTGCTAATTCATTTTCCTTATTCAACCAACTACT
>NW_023459384.1:19844-23037 GCF_013731165.1 Rhagoletis pomonella | reverse complement strand
GCTTTTTTGTATAGTTTCAGGCAGGCTCTTCCTAAACTATGTATTTGCAATGTTATGAGTTTACGGGATGTACATAGCTCAGTGGTTAACGCTTCTGACTTTGAACATCGAATACGCAGGTTCTATCCCTGCTGAAGTCTAGAAAAAAAAAGGAAGTCTGATGAGGAGATGTGGTGATCTCCGAAATAGTGCTATAACTTCTACCGCTTAGGCTTTGTTGCTTTTTAAATTTTTCCTAATAAACAATCGTGGTACAAAGCTCAATAAAAATATTAAAAAATAAAATGTTAACAAGCCACAATAACATTGACAAATACATATATTATTTTTTTATTTTTAATATTTTTTTTTAATTTTTATTTTTTTAATTCTACAATTTTCTAATTACACTGTGCAACAGGCAAAAAATCCCTCGGGGTTTCTTAATGGTTTCTAAAGCTTTTGGGTCTGCTGAAACCGAATCAAAATAGCTAATAATTACTTTTGTATTATATTATGATTCCTTGACCCCAAAAACCTTTAGTTACATTTGTTCAGTGATTTTAAAATACAATAATGTAATAATAAACCGCGTACTCTACAGAAAATCCAGGGCGACCCGAAAATTCTGACTTCAGATTCGGATTCAGCAGACCCAAAAGCTTTAGAAACCGTTGAGAAACCCCGGGGGATTTTGGAAATCTTAAATTTGTTTTGTACTGTGTTATTTTGATACCTGAGCTCACTTGTGCACAAGGGTATTAGAACTTTGTTCTCGTAACGGTTGTTTGTAAAAGCCAAAAAAAGCGACATAGATATAGACAAATGTATAAATTATGCAGCGCCCGTGTGCTCGCCGGGGACAATTGGTACACAGTGGACGAAACTACAGACATG
This sequence comes from Rhagoletis pomonella, assembly GCF_013731165.1. Classification (NCBI taxonomy): domain Eukaryota; kingdom Metazoa; phylum Arthropoda; class Insecta; order Diptera; family Tephritidae; genus Rhagoletis; species Rhagoletis pomonella. The sequence continues at coordinate 22,161 of NW_023459384.1, read as the reverse complement.
CCACAATACACACCCCGGACAACCACGGGATGCCTTCTAACGACGCCAGAACATCACATCCACAGCAGAGTTCGGAAGTGAATAGCTCAGCTTATGAATATGCTCACATGCTCATGAACAGGCATGGGCAGAGAACGAGCACACGCTCAAAGAGCGTAACCATCCTGTGTACGTATACAAGCAAGAGCGTAACGATGAGAACGCGACAGCATGCAAAATGAATTAGGCACACAAACACATTCTCTCTTTTAGCTAACACTTATGCACAAAAAATGTACTTTATAAATTGAAATTACAAATGTTTGATTTTATGCACATGTATTCCAAGTCCTTAGGATGGGTTAAATTATGTCTTTTTCATGAAAATGTTTGGGTTTCTTACAAATTATGAGATGTATATGTAAAAAAAGAAAATTGGATACATTTGGATACATTTTTGGCTTGGTCAGGGATACATTTTCTTGAGACGGCGCGGCAACACTGTTTGCATGCTGTCGTGTTCTCATCGCTGCGCTCTCGCTTGCATACGTACACATGACGCTTACGCTCTTTTAGCACCTGCTAACATAGTTGCCAACTTGGTGCTTTAAGCACTAGATTTAGTCAGCCTCATTGCGTAAGTCGTAAATTAGGCTGAATTGTACGACTCGACGACATTAGCATTGTCTACTGTCTTGCTGAAATAAATAAACGACGAAAATTGTCGAAAACTATGCAGTGCTGCCAAGTTTTTCCGTTTTAATACACTAGTCGAGTGGAAATTTTAGGCAATGGCGCTAAATTTTCGATACGATTCGACTCTCGAAAAACGACTTGCATTCGGCACGACTCTCGCAATGAGGCTGAGTGCTTTTTGAAAATGAAAACGCCTAAAAAAATTATTTAGTTCCTAGTGCCTTTTTTAGTGCTTTTTTCTGAACTAAAATTACTCCGATATAGTTAAGACCTGAAATAATTTTTAAATATTTAAAGCTGTGGCAGCACTGAATTTACAAAAATCTACAAATTTAAATGCACTTAAATACAAACGTGATTGATAAAAAGCTGAACTTGCAAACCACCTTGTTAAATTCTATTCGCCTTGAAAATGCTAGTAGATATGCGAGTAAGTTAAGTATTTCTTTTTTTCTTTTCTAATTATTTGTAAAATTTTTTATTTTTGTACCACCTGAGTAAAACACCTCGTTTCTTGGTGCTGAATCCAAATCTGGCCACACAATTGCTATAGCACTAGAATTTGGAGATATCCTAACCTCAAAGTGCCAAAATCACGGTTTTTGGCGATATTTGAGGTTATATAATGAAAACATAACTTTTTTTTGCTCATTTCTACTTAGGGCATGATTTTCGTTTGTTATTCGATTTTTCTTTCTGGAGATATATCAGTTTTAATGTGCAGTACTTCGGTATTACGTCGTAAGCATGAGTCATTATAGCATGTGGCTTTTCAATCGTTATGTTGTTTATCGATTTATGTATGCATTCTTGTAAATATTGTTATTTTTTTGTTTTTCTTAAATACATACAAACTGTTATGAAAAAAGCAACCATTTGGTGCTTTTAGTGTGTTAAAACGCTTTTTTCCAAGATTTTGGTGCTTTTTGAAAATCAAAAGTTGGCAATACTGCCTGCTAACTCTCTGCCCATGCCTGCTCATGAATCACCCCATTGTTCACTCAAACTTGCTCTCACTAAAAAATGTTACTCACTCACAATTGCTTGGCTTGCTTGTAAACTAGTGAGCATGAATATCTTTCACAATCGCTGACCGCTTCCACTTGGCTTGGCTTGCTTCTCTTTATGCAATCGTTTTAGAGATTCATTGTATACCGCTAGATGAGTTAAGTAGCTCATAGTTTATTCATGAACACATACATAAATTCAGCCTCTGCGGTTTTGCTTTGCGCACAAGACCGTTTGCGACGTTGAATACATGCAGGCATCTTTGAATATTTTTCTTTTGTTTGTTTAGTGTTTATTAACTTTTAAAAAAATATAGCTCATTATCTTACATAAACCATATATGTCGAAATTTCAAACTTTGTAGAAAAATTAAGAAAATTTGATAGAATTTTACTAAAAATTTTTTAGTAAGAATTTTGAGATAATCCTACTTTGCAGTTTTATACCTAATTAAATTATAGCTCTGAAAGTAAAAGTCTAATTTGGTTAAGAATTCGCGTTGATTTTTGATAACTTTTTAGGGGATGGTGTTATTATTATAGGTGAACCCGTCAGCAAAAAAAAAATATAAAAAATCACCGCGAATTCTTAACCAATTGAAATTTGCAGTTCCTTAATCTGGAATTTAATAGGC
>NW_023459384.1:12284-19744 GCF_013731165.1 Rhagoletis pomonella | reverse complement strand
TTTTGAAAAAAGGAAAAATAGGAAAATTGTACATCGGATTTGTTGGGCGACGCCGTTGTTAATGAAGAAATCGCGCGATTTTTTAATTATTTTTATATTTTGTCGGGATTTTTGTCATGATTGTATTCTGTTTTCACTCAAAAATAATGTATAAAAGACACAGTTGTTGTTATTGTTGTAAGGGCTTACTTTTTTAATAATAATAATATATCCCAACGGTTTTTACCCTCCATTCCCGCCCATCCGCACGAGGGGCGCAGTCCGCATGACGTACGGAACCAATATTTTAAATTTTTAGCCCGTAATTGTCCGCAGGCTCAACTAACGGTAGGCCCAGGAGATTTGATATTTCGACGAGGTATAACCAGAGGGATGTTAGTTGAGTTGGATTGAGTGAGCATGTGAAGAAGTGGTTGGTGTCAAGGGGGGAATCTCCACATGCTGGACACTCATTTTCGTTGTTGGGAGGCGAGTTGGGCCATCTCGTTGGGGTATCTCGTGGCATATGGCTCACTCTCGTTCACAGGTGGTGACTGGCACTGATGACGGCATTCACTTGACTGGAGTTTGTAAATACCGTTAATAGCCTGTATGTACAGTCCCAGTCCCAGGGGTGCTGTGCGTAGTGCTGGACCTGGTCCTTCAGCTGAAGCAAGTTCGAGTGCTGACAACTGTAGCACCTTACTGGGAGAATTTCGGCTTCACTGTGGATGTGATGTTCTGGCGACATCAGAAGACATCCTCTGGTTGTCCAGGGTGTTGTATTGTGGTATGTCTTTAGTTTCGTCCACTGCGAACCAATTGTACCCGGCGAGCACACAGGCGCTGCATAAATTAGAACCGGACGGCTTGTATGTTTGCAACACCGTTTCTTTGTCTTTGGCCAAGTACTGCCGAATTGAGGACTACGGCTCTGTACTTTGTTGGCAATTTCGGTTGTATGCGCCGGGAACGAGAGCTAGATCTGACAATTTTCCGGTCATTCACCGTTGGAATTAGTTTGCCATCGACGAGAATACGCAGCTTTCGTCCTTGTGGTAAAATGCCGAGAGGGTTAGGCTCCTTGCAGTGAAGAAGCGAAAAAATGTGGAGTGGTAACCGTTTATATTTAAGCCTAAGTCATCAATTTCATTTCCGGACGCATTGTAATTTTTTTTTGTCTGGATTGTGTCCTGTCGGGATTTTGTCTTGTCTGAATAATGTGTTATCTGTATTTTATTTGGTCGGGATTTTGTTATGTCTGTATTATGTCCTGTCTGGATTTTGTATTGTCTGGATTTTTAAAAATTGTCTGGATTATGTCTAGTCGGGATCGTCAAAGTCGGGATTATGGAGTGCTCCCGACAATGAAACGGTGTTGCAAAACATACAAGGCAATTGGCCGTCCGGTTCTAAATTATGCAGCTCCTGTGTGCTCGCTGGGAACAATTGGTTCGCAGAGGACGAAACTACAGACGTGCCTCAATACAACACCCCGGACAACCCGGGGATGCCCTCTGATGTCGCCAGAACATCACATCCACAGTGAAGCCGATATTCTCCCAGTAAGGGGCACAACATCATTCTCAGCAAGCGGTTCCTAGTAGGGTGTTACAGACGTCAGCACTCGAACTTGCTTGAGCCGAAGGTCCAGGTCCAGCACTACGCACAACACCCTTGGGACTGGGACTGTACAGACAGGCTATTAACGGCATTTACAAACTCCAGTCGAGTGAATGCAGTCATCAGTGCCAATCACCACCGAACGAGAGTGAGCTTCAACTGCCACGAAATACCCGCGTAGCTCTGGCCCAACTCGCCTCCCAACATCGAAAATGAGTGTCCAGAATGTGGAGATTCCCCCCTTGACACCAACCACCTCTTCACATGCTCACTCAATCCAACTCAACTAAATCGCGCGATTTTTTAATTATTTTTATATTTTGTCGGGATTTCTTGTCTGGAGTGTGTCTTTTCGGGATTATGTATGGTCGGAATTTGGTCGTGTCTGGATAAAGTCTTTCGGGATTCTATATTTCCGACCGTACATAATCCCGCCAAGACAAAATCCAGACAAAGTCGGGATTTTTCTCATGATTGTCTTCTGTTTTCACTCAAAAATAATAGGTAATAAGTTATTTCTCACAAGTGCAAAGCCAACCCGGGCCCAGAGCGTGCACTGTGGAAAGAATACAGAAGGTGGCGCCGATGGCGATACCGCTAATCGGCTCTCAGTGAATTTGACAGAATCAACTGTTTTGCTGACGTCACAGTCGAGATGACAGCAGTAGTGATGTGCTGAGTCAATACTTTTCAAGTATCCAATACTCTCGATACTCGGTAGCGAAACATTTAGGATTCGAATAAAAGCGCACATAGGCCAAAAATATGGAAAAACGGTGAAGGGGAGACTCGCCTATCAAAACCCGAATGTAGGATCCAATAGAGCTTTTAATACTGATTCAAATGAAAGATGTATATATGTCGGTTCGAGGCCATAATACAGAGAAACTCTTATACTTGTTCGAAGCATTTTTCTTCCAGCTGAATCGGACGATATCATTTTTGTAGGCAGACTCTGTAACCAGTTAGCAACAATTTTCGAATCGGTATCGGTTGTGTTGACGTATGATATGAAATATTTTTACGTCAACAAGTGCGATATCGATCAGAAACTTGTCGCTAACTGGTTACAGAATCTCCCCAGTATCGGGTACCGATAAGGAGTATTGGGTACCGAAACCTTTTTTAAGTATTGGGTACCGGCAATTCAGCACATCACTAGACAGCAGTTTTATTTGCCGCTCTCAGTAGTCAACTCTACGGTGACGTCACGCCAAAATTACTGTTACGAATTCTGCTAAAATCAGCGCAATCTTGTATTCTATTCATGGTTGCCGCTCGCCAAAATTTTTTTCTACCAAAATCTCTCAAGAAAAGTTACCAAAACTTCACAACTAAAATCTTCATTTCTTCACTGAGAAAAAAATATACTGAATGAAACTGCTATATTTCATAACAAATTTGTATCTACTTACAGCCCGATTCTGTGCACTTATTTAATAAATTAGATATTTTTATAATTTGTAAATTTTTGATTATTTATCAAGAACACCTAGTTCTAGCACAGAAGTTAAAATCTGTTTTTTTAGTAAATTATCAAGATTGAAAATCCGATTGAAAATTATAATGTTTTTTTTTATTAGAAAATATTTTTCTATCAACTAATTACTGCATGCGCCGATATTCTCATTTTCGTTGTTGGTGTTTCCGACAGGGTAGGAGTATAATGTAATGTGGAACGATTTTCGGTCATCCCTTGCCAAATTTGGTTTGGAGACAAAACCGGTTTCGGCGTTGTGCCATCTTCAATGTCATTTTTCGTTCGGAACGTGCCGATATTTGAACCTGCGACTCACGGAATAAAAGCAGCGGCCCACAAAAAAAAAGTTGCGGGCGCTTTTAACCGTCCGTTTGACGCGTAAACAATTTCGAGTAAATTGCGAAAATTGCTAATTTTTTTGCTATTTTTTCGGTTTTTCATAATTTACTGTGCGGGTCAAACGGGCCTCAGATTCGGATTCATTAGGTCGAAATACATGTCAGTAGGTGGGTCTGGTAAAAAGTACGCGACATTTTTTTATACCCGAGCGCACTTGTGCACAAAGGTATTATAACTTTGTTCACATAACGGTTGTTTGTAACAGCCAAAACGAATCGAGATAGATATAGAAAAATGTATACATAAATGATCAGGATGAAAAGAGAAATCGATTAAGCGGTGACTGTCTGTCCTCCGTCCGTCCGTCCGTCTGTGCACACGATAACTCGAGTAAAAATTGAGATATCTTGACGAAACTTTGTACGTGTACTTCTTTCGGGCGTAGGACGGATGGTATTGAAAATGGGCAAAATCGCACAATAACCACGCCTACCTCCCATATAACGGTAATTTTCAGAAATACGAAAACTGCGATATTTTAGTAACTACTGAAGATTAGTTTTTTATTTATTTATTTATTTTTGGTCTATGAATTTACTTAAAATATAATATAATAAAATACTCATATAACGGTAATTTGGAGAAATACGAAATCTTCGATAAATCAGTAAATATTAAAGTTAATTTATTCAAAATTGATGCTTGCAACAACTCTTTATCAAGAAATACGTTTGTGATAAAATTTTGGAAAATGGGCGTGACACCGCCCACTTATGATCACATATATGTATCTCGGTAACCGTTCTACCAATTTGTACCAAACTCGGTACGGTTATTGTGCTTGCCACATAAAAGCAAAATGTTGAAAATTATTGAAATCGGACTAAAATTGAGGCCGCTTTTCATATAATGGTAAATTTCAGAAATGCTTGAAACTTCAATATTTCGAAATTTAAGGACGCTAATTTACTCAAATTGATACACCCGGGTTTGCCATGTAGCGGTAGCTTTCGGAAAGGTGAAAATCATATATTTAATACTTGCGCCGGGTATTTAATGTTCGGCTCCGCCCGAACTTAGACTTTCTTACTTGTTTGTTTATGGACTTTACCAAAAATTGCCAGATGGCCGAATTTTGTATACAAATTTTACTGTACTATTGTTGCAAACAGTATTTCCAGTCTTAAATGTGAGATGGTAGAATTCAAAATTTATCGTAAAAATTCGATAGTTGTTTCAGAAGTGTAGCCCGTGGTGCTGCCACTGTAATTCAAATATTTCCAGTATTCGAATATAAGGGGATATTCCATGAGTAAATGAAACTTTGTGTCCAATTGTAGAGTAGCTTATTGAACATGGAATGCTTGATGAATCAATGCTCAATACCTGAAATTAACGTTTTTTCGAAAAAAAATTTAGTTATATTATTTTATTACACTGTAAATACACTCAAAACTTCAACTTAAGAAAAGTAGTTGAATACGACAACATATTTTAATATAGAAGGCTCTGCAAAATCAAGTATTCACAAAGTTATTATTTTTTTGAAGGGGGGAATAAATGTCTCGATCTTTCTGCGCCCCGAAGAAGCAATATGGCATTGAAGAAAAATAGGCATTTAAATTATATAATAGGATAAAATCACTACGGTTTAGCATGTCCAACCCGTGACTAAAAAGTTTTAAACTTCGTATTGCTTAGTTACTACTTTAGGGAGTTTTCTATAATTTCATAACTAGAGTGTGTTTATACTAAGCAGCCCTATTTCAATTCTTTTATTATATTATAAGTACCTACTTAAGAGATTTTGAAACGTTTTATCGTGTCCCGCCCGTGACAATCATTTATAATTTTTTTCTAATGATGCCTAACAATAAAAAAATAAGTTTAACGTTTCAAACCTATGTTTAATGCCACAAAACTCTGAAGTACAGGTTGACTAAACACCATAATACTGTTGGTGGGCTAAGCGATGTAGTAAAAAATTTCGCGTGGCCAGCTCGAAAAGTCAAGATAAGCATTACTATCTTAGAGACGCCAGAGAATTCTATGATGAGGGTTGCTTAACAACAATTAAAAGTCAATATTAACAATTACCTGAAAAGTTCCAACCAAGAAAATCTAGAAGTTCGCGAAACTTATAAATTCAATCCAATAAATAGCCTTTAAGTGACAAAGATATACATATGTATCTGCTTACAAGTATTCTAATGCAGATAACTTTTCGGATTAGACATCGATACACAAGATCTTTTCTGACGTTCTATGGTTTTAAGGAATAGCTAAATTTGAGCATGATTTGTCCATGAAATCAGTTTCCAACAATAACTCAACTCGAGCCACTCTTAAGCCGGTTACTCAATGTCTGGTCAACACTAACAGCAGGTTAGACATCTCTATCGACGTGATAACAGTAGTCGATATACATGTTTAGCCTGTAGTTAGTATTAGTCAGACATACATAGCTATTCTAAACAAACTTGAAAATCATTAAGGCACATTCGAAATTTCGTTGCAATCAAATGCACCGTGCAGAAGTACATTAGGAAAATGCATATAAAATTTCATGCGTTTGCAAATAATCCTTTCTTCCATGCATTTTAATACATCAATCTGGCGACTTCTAGCTTTCGTTTGGTATAACTATTGCCCCTAAAATAGATCCTGGGGTCAGCAGTATATCGTGCGTCTTACAATGACTCCACTGTCATAAAAGTAGGTCAATTGATCTTGTATTTGACCTCTAACATTTATCATACCTAATCTCTTTGATATGGATCTCACTAGAAGCTTCCTTTCATGAAGAAAATCGTACGTGTCCCACCCGTGACAAAAGTTGTCCCACCCGTGACAGGAGAATTTTGAATTTTTTAATAATAAACAAATAATTCTTATTATGGTTTGTGCTTTGTTGGGATTGCTGGTTCTTTTCTGTATAGTAAAACATCTAATCCAGATAGAAATGTTAAGTAAATTCACAGACTTTCCTTAAAATATATGTTCTCCAAAAAGCAGTGTCTTTTCTTTGTCCTACCCGTGACGGAAGAAACAGCTCAGAATTTTCCAATATAAAATCAAGTTGGAATATTTTTCGTATTTGGTAATAACTCGTATATTAGTGAACTAGGTGTAGCTTTATCAAAATGTAGAATTGCTTAGTACTTTATACTTAAATTAAAAAAGGAAAAACTATTTTTGCTGTACAAATGTCCCACCCGTGACGATGGAATACCCCTAAGATAACTCTAACTTTATCGAACACACATGCAAAACATAATTAATTTTTTTCTAGTAATGCAAATAGATGTTTGGTTGCAAAAGTTACCAAAATGAAATAAAAGTTACCAAGTTACCAAACCGCTTAAAAGTTACCAATTTTGGTAGAAAGTTACCAATTGTGGCAACCATGATTCTATTATTCTTGCAGAGCGTGTTCACTCAAACTTGCTCTCACTAAAAAATGTTACTCTCTCACAATTGCTTGGCTTGCTTGTAAACTAGTGAGCATGAATATCTTTCCCAATCGCTGACCGCTTCCACTTGGCTTGGCTTGCTTCTCTTTATGCAATTGTTTGAGAGATTCATTGTATACCGCTAGATGAGTTAAGTAGCTCACAGTTTATTCATGAACACATACATAAATTCAGCGCCTCTGCAGTTTTGCTTTGCGCGCAAGACCGTTTTCGACGTTGAATACATGCAGGCATCTTTGAATATTTTTCTTTTGTTTGTTTAGTGCTTGTTAACTTATATAGCTCAGTATCTTACATAAACCATATATGTAGAAATTTCAAACTTTGTAGAAAAATCAAGAAAATTTGATAAAATTTTACTAACAATTTTTTAGTAAGAATTTTAAGATAATCCTACTTTGCAGTTTTATACCCAATTAAATTATAGCTATGAAAGTAAAAGTCTAATTTGGCCAAGAATTCGCGTTGATTTTTGATAACCTTTTTTAGGGGATGGTGTTATTATTATGGGTGAACCCGTCAGCAAAAAAAATATAAAAAATCAAGGCGAATCCTTAACCAATTGA
>NW_023459384.1:8228-12184 GCF_013731165.1 Rhagoletis pomonella | reverse complement strand
ATTTGCAGTTCCTTAATCTGGAATTTAATAGGCTTAAATCTGCATACTTAGAAATTCCCAATAAAAAGTTTGTTGTTCTGTAAAAATTTTCCTGCTTTTCTACAAAGTTTGAAATTTGGACTTATATGGTGTTTATTAGATAATGGGCTATATTTTTATAAAAATAAAAATTGAACCAACAAAAGAAATATAGCCAAAACTGGTCAAAATATCGTGTCCTAATTGTTTTTACATGACTATATCGAGCTCTAACCGTACAGATACCTCCGGCTAAGACTATTAGCTTGAGAAACAATTTGGCTGATTCGTTTAAAATAAAGTCTTTGTGAAAAAGTATTTTCTTGTAATTTTCGGTAGAATATATCCTTCTGCAAACATTTTTTCGCATTTTTTTTCAACTGTGTTTAATAGTAGTGTTTATGTTAGAACATTTTTATTTTTTCAAAGAAATGAGTGTTTTTTTTATCATTGAACTGTGATTTTGTTTCAATTAATCATACTTGTTAGCTATTACAAAAGACTGAAACCTAGTTTTATAAAATATAATAATCTATTACGTGACTATATGCCTCGAATAAAGTGTGATTTATTTAAAAAGTGACCTTTTTACACAAGTTTTTTTTCCCCCCCAAAAATGTAAATGCTTTTATTTCTAGAGATTCCCAATGTATTTTTAAGTTAAGTTTTTAATTACATTAAAAAAAAATTACTAACTTTGAGTTTTATTATTTTTCGTCTATATTTGTGTGCCATTAAAAATTGTTTGTTTTTTATAATAAAGAAAACTAGTAATAATCCCCGAAATTCGGCGGAAATCTGCATATTTCTTTATTCTAAAAACCACATGCATTGGTATTTAACTTTAACTTTGGTATTTTGGCAAGATCATGCTCTACTCAGTACGTATATATAGCTGGCCATGCGTAAAGCAATCCCCTTGTTGGGGTCTGACCTTACATATTTATTGTTATTGCGAACGCTGCAATAATTTTGAATTGGCGGCGTTTAAATACATAGGGATAGTTTGGGTCTCTGGGCTGTAAATTTATATGGGGCAGTAAAATTCATTTCCCTTGTGAATCACATGTCCATTACCTAACCCTTCATATGTACATATTTGTATTGCGGCATCCAAACAATTATATTGTAGTTCTTTAACTATTAGGCGAGACCATTAACTAACCCTTCATATGTATATATTTAGGTTGCGGGCTAACATCACAAGCAGGCATGGGCAGAGAACGAGCACACGCTCAAAGAGCATAACCTTCACGTGTACGCAAGAATGATAGAATACAAGATTGCGCCGATCAGAGAGTATTTTTGAGAATAAGTTTTGGGTGACGTCCCACTGGTGGAATTGCGAGAGAGAAATGCCAAAACGTGAGCAAGAATGGAAGAAGAAGAAAACATGTTGCAAGGAAAACGTAAACAAGTTGCACAAGTGTGATGTCATGCAAACAACGATTCTGTCAAACTCGTTAAGAGAGGAATAGCGGTCCGAGATCGGCGCAACCTTTTTATTCTCTCAATCGTGACGTGTACGTATACAAGCAAGAGCGTAACGATGAGAACGCGGCAGCATGCAAAATGAACTAGGCACACACACACACCTCTGATCGCAAGCAGTGTTGCCGCGGCTCATTTTTAGTGGTAGCCAAATTCCTTTAAAAAAAGGGCTAAAAAGGAGCTAAAAAAGTCGTTGTGGCTAAAAATGGTAGCTAAAAAGTTTTACTTACATATACATATATAAGTATACTCACAAACATTTTCAATCAGTAATGGTATAGAAACACTATTAACTCTGGAAAAAAGCTAATATTTTATCCAACCAAAAAACCTTTTTGTATAAAAGGGGAAATATACGACACCAGCTTGCTGGCTCCATCAAGTGATTGTACCATCAGGCTCGAAGCATATAACTTACCAGCATGCTGGTACAATATTTATTTCTTTACAAATGAGGTCGAGAAAAGATCGAAAAGATTAGAGCCGAAATTTCACAATTTTTCTACCATTTTCTTAAACATTATTTTTTGTTTTTAATTCACAACTGCAATATCGTGAACTTAATCTTCCACAAACACGGCTTTGACTCATATAGTGCAAGAAATTTCCGCCAAAATACTTCTTACTTAGAAAATTTAGCTAATTTCACCACTCTCGACACCAGCATGCTGGTACAATCATAAAATTTTCAAATAGTTTTTGAAGTCGCACCAGTAGCTGGTACATCACACCACAAGAACATACACGGTTAATCGCCCTGATGGGCCACTTAACAAATTAAGCATATTAAGGGCCGTAAACTTATCTATTTTAAACTATAGTTAAATCGTTAATAGATAAGTTAACAGCCCTAACACTTTTACAGTATGTACATATGTATAAAAACGTAAGGAACATACAATACATCTATGTATATATATTAGTCCTTCTTAGTGTAAAAATTCATTTCTTACATAAATATAAAAAAAAGATCAAATTAAGCATATACAACTTTTTCATGCCGAGTATGAATAAATTCTCCAAAGGGCTAAAAAAAGGGCTGGGGGCAATTTTAAATTTATGTGGCCAAAACATATGTGGCCTACATTCTCCTGTGGATATTCAGAAACGACAGTAGATATCGACGCCATAGTAAACATTTACTTTTACGTATTATATTAACCATATCTTTATTAACTATTGTACAGTGCTTATTTTTTGAACACGAAATTAATCGATCCTTCAGGTGGTTTTGATTAATTACTCAGAATAGGTAGTTAAAAATTTTCAGTACAAAAATCTTTTCTTAATTTTTGAGTCCGGCGAGAGTTCTCTAACCCGCAAGAGAAAACTGAAGTAATCAGATTCTCTGAAAGCATATATATGGAGAGTTTAAAATACTTTACCGTTCTCTCAGTTCGTCTTCCAGGACTTCTTTTTTAAGTTTCGATATGAAACAAAAACAGGGACGAAAGCGAATAAATGGAACTATTTTTCATTCTCTTATGTCCCGCTGAGACGCTGCCTATCGAAATGAAAGTAGCCATGCTTTGCTCAATATAAAAATTGTAAAAGCTTTCGAGGCAAATATTTAGTGGTTCAATGATTCTTAAATTTGAATAGTTTGTGCAAAGTTTCCGATCGAGCACTTTAATTTGATGTATAATAGTAGACCGCTGGGAATAAGCGCCTTGTTTTAGAATAATATTTATGTACGAGTATGTATGTAGATAAATAATAAATAATCGAAAAAAAAATCTTTATTTCATTACATGTGGTCATTGTTGTTTAGCCACAAAACCCTTGTTATAAAATATAATAGAAGTTTTTTTTTACTCTGTACTTACAATATTGCAGTCAATAAAAATCACGACAAATATTTTTCATTATTTCTGCTGATTGAAAAAGTACCTATTTGACCGTTACTGTAAATTTTCTACTAAACGAGCATATATTTCTTGGGACGTAATTTAAGAAATTTTGATAGAAGAAAATTTCTTTTTAATTTCTTGAATGTCATTTTTTTTGAATTTTTCGTTTTTGTTAATGGCCTTATTCTTAAAAAATAAAGTATGTTTAAAGCATGGTAGAAAAAAGAAGGTAGTTTCAATTAATGACATTAGCAGCCGTGTTAGCCATTTGACTTTTGCTAGGATTTTTCCATTTTCATCAAAATCTAGCTACCAGACTGAAAATTATAATATATTTTTTTCTGAAATAAACTGGACATAGCAAAAAACAAAATAATAAAAAGAAAAATGAGTTGCGCATTTGGAAGCTGCAAAAATACAAAATACCACTCCCAGGAAGACAGTACACATGTTTTTAAATTTCCAGCGCTTTCTTTTGTGAATTCGACATTTAAATCTGAAGTTAAAAGATAACAAAACTAATATGAAAATAAGAAGACCAGAAAAAATTACATCTTGATGGGTTTGTTGAATTCAGAGCTGGGTAATTTTTGATTA
>NW_023459384.1:0-8128 GCF_013731165.1 Rhagoletis pomonella | reverse complement strand
ACATCTTGATGGGTTTGTTGAATTCAGAGCTGGGTAATTTTTGATTACGATTACATTTCAATTACGATTACGTAATTGTAATCCTTAAATTATTGTATACATTTTTTCCGGGTGTATAATGAAATCCTGATATACAAACTACCGAAATACAGAATCCCGAAAGGCATAATCCAGACACGGCCTAATCCCGACCATACATAATCCCGACAAGACACAATCCAGACAAGAAATCCCGACAAAATATAAAAATAATTAATAAAATCGCGCGATTTTTTTAATTATTTTTATATTTTGTCGGGATTTTTGTCATGATTGTCTTCTGTTTTCACTCAAAAATAATAGGTTTATTCCACACGCCTTCCGGGCTGTTTTGGTAATTAGAGCGTAAAAATAAGTTATCTCTCACAAGTGCCAAGCCAACCCGTGCCCAGAGCGTGAGGAACGCAAAAAACCACTGTAATGCGATAAAAGCATATAATTTGCCACCCTACTGAATTACTACAAACTACCTTATATGAATACGCCTTAGGCTAATCTAGTACAATTAAGAACTTAGAATTTACGATATTCGAATGCGACCCTGTCATATGTATGACAGCTGCTAGGCTTATGTCAAAATGTGAAAAATATATTGGCGGATTCGCCCGCGTACCTTCAACTCGAACACAAGTACTTTTTCTTTAAATTAAATTCGACCTGCTAGCCACCAAGGCATCAGGTGCAGTCAGCAGCTTCGGGCAACAAACGTTTGCCTGCACCAACGCAGCCCCAAGCAGGCGTTGGCCGGAATCAGAGCCGGCGGAGCACCAGGGCTCCACGAGAAGCAGCCAGCAGCACTGCCCTTTACAAGTCGGGCGTTGGCCGGCATCAGAGCCGGCGGAGCACCAGGGCTCCACGTGAATTCAGCAGGTACGCCCGTGAATTAACGAAGTGGAATTTTACCACTTCGACATGGCGACCGTGGGTCCGGCCCACAAAATGGCGGCCACCTACATATATATATAAAAAAAAAAGAATTTGGAAACAAAATGTAACAAAAAAATATAAAACGCAAAAAAAAAAAAAAATAAGTAAATAAGTTGAAATAAAATTTGTTGGTGGTAGTTGCAACCATGGTACAAGTATTTAAAGCAAAGGAAATCCTTACAAAAATTACAAAACTCAAAAACTGACAACGCGCATAAATGCATATATATGCGCATACATATGTGGCGGTTACAAACAGTTACAAAAAAAAAGTTTATTAAAAATATAAAGTGGTGGCGGTGCAGAACATTGAAAAATTAAACACTTGAGAACTAAACAAGAAATAAAACAAAATACCTGAATACAAAACAGGAAAAATCCAAACGAAAATGGCTTAAGAACGGAAAACTTGAAATTAAAACAAGAAAAAAAATCAAAAAATAGCGGTGGTCCCAAATTTGAACAAAAAATAAATGAAATATGATGCACTACGTGCGAAACAACACAATATCTTTTTCGTAAATTCAATATGTAACAAAATTTTTGTAATTATGTATTTCATATATTTTTCATTATATTCATTCAAATTCTTGCTAAATCGTTTTGCTCTATTCAAACTTTTGGATTGTCAAACATACTTTTAATACCTACTGTACTTATTATACCTACATACATACAAATATTAATACACATTTTTGTCTATACACATATGTATATGTTACTGCTTTTTCTTCTGGCATTTCAGCTTCAGTGGTATAGTGAGGTACAAATATTAATATTTTTTTAAACGTAACTTCAACAATTTAAAGTTTTCAATAAAATTTTTCTTCAATTCTTTGCAACATTAGGCAAGAGTCAGATTTTGGAATTTTCATTAATTTTTCTTTTTTCAAATATTCGATAAAAATTTCATACGAATTTTCGCCTGTGCCATTGCCGTGCTTTTATACTACAACTTAGAATTTCGTTTGAAATATGGTAAAATATTTCAACGATTATAATTATCAATAAACGTTTTCCTCAATTTTCTATGCCGTGGTAGCCAAACTTCAAATATTACAACTTTATTCAAATAATTTTTTTCAATAATACAATAGTTCGATAGTTTTTATAGATCTTTTGCTTTTCGTGTGTGCCAGATGTCAGATGTTGAACTTGAGTTCAAAGATTTTCAAGCAAAATTTTCAAAAGTTACCAAGCGTGTTCTTCAAAGCCGTCCACTCTCAACAAATCTGGAAAAAGTTGACGAATATAAAAAATCTTTAATCGAAACTTACAACGATATTTTAATTCAAGTAAACAATTCGGAACAACAAGGAAACAAGCCAGCTTCTATAATTAAAAGTTTGCCGCGGTGCAGAGAAAAGCTACTTCAGTGTTTTCAAAAAATTGGGTGTAAAGTTGAAGTACCCGAAGATTTTTCAATTCTTATAAAAAAAGATTTTATATTCCGAAGTAGATTCCGACAACGACTTTGCTGACGCTTGTTCAGCTGGCACACCAGAAGTTTCCACCGTTAAAAAAAGTTGTTCTTTGCCTTCATTTAAAGATTTTTTACAAATTGAAGAAACACCTTGCGTTACGATTACTTCACCGAATATACAAACGATGTAAAAATGGCAACACCTGAGCAAACGAAATCTTTCATTAGCTTGTGTGCATCTATAATCCAAGAAAACTATACTGGTGACCCCCTATCGCTCGACTCATTCATTGACAAAATCAATTTTATAGAAGAATTGTCGGATGAAAGTTTAACTACAACATTTATAGCATTTTTAAAGTCAAAACTCGAAGGCAAAGCGCGTGAGGTGTTACCCAGTCAAATAATTTCGGTTTCTCAAATAAAAGTTGCGCTACGTAGCAGAATCAAACCAGATAATTCCAAAGTTGTCTCTGGCAAAATCGCGTCATTACATATTACTAAGAACAACTATTCCGATTTTGCAAAGCGAGTAGAGGAATTATCTGATGCATTAGAGCGATCTTTAATTATTGAGGGAATGACTCAAGCGAAAGCCCATGAGTTAGCGGTAGAGCAGACAGTAAATGTTTGCAGGCTGAACAGCCGTTCAGAGCTAGTGAAATCTATTTTGGCAGCAACAACCTTTACAGATTCAAAAGATGTAGTCGCGCAAATGATTGTAGAACACAATAATGAAGTCAAAGAGCGGCAGGTGTTATCTTTTAGGTCACGGGCAAATGGACCAAATAGTTTTCGAGGAGGTTTCAGAGGACACAACAACTATGGCTATCACAACAATAGTTTCAATACAAATAGGCACAATAATGGCAATAACTCAAGGTACAATAGTCAAAATAATTACAATAGAAGTAATAACTTTAACAATAGACAAAATAACTACAGAAATAGCACAAGCAATCGTTCAGCAAGCAACAGAAATAGCTCTTCTCGTTCGAATTCTAGAAACACTTCTAATATTCGATTTTTAAACGCCGATACCCCTCAGGAGCACTGGGGGAGCAGGAGCTAAGCAATTAAAAGTAGTTACCCCTGAAAAATCAATTTACTGCTTGAACTTTAACTATTCTGACTTTATTAAATTAAATTGTACCGATTCTTACAAATTATGCTCGTTTCTCGTAGATTCACAGGCAGACATCTCTTTAATCAAGATTTCCAGTTTAGCAAGAAATTCATCAATTAACAGTACCAATACCATAAACATCACTGGTGTAACAACTGAAACGGTTACAACATTGTACAGACTTGGTTGTATCAAATTTTTTTATTCCGCATACTCTTCACGTTGTAGATGACAGTTTTAATATACCTTCTGACGGCATACTAGGCAAAGACTTCTTAAAGACGAACAGATGTATTATTAACTACGCAAATGACAGTATAACTATCGGCATTGGGACAGAAAGCACTAAAATTGCAATTTTGCACGGTTCAAATACCGACACTTTAGTAATTCCTCCAAGATGTGAAGTTTTTCGTTTATTTAGATTGACTCATTCCAACAACCCTGTTTTTGTAGACTCTCACGAGCTTTGTTCTGGTGTTTTTGCATCAAAATGTGTCGTCGACACTAAAAATCCAATTTTAAAAGTAATAAATACCACGGACGAGGTAAAATACGTTCGAATCTATAACATCAAAGCTGAGGGTATAAGTAACTATAATGTCTTCAAAATAAACGAAACTTCCCAAGACACAAAACGTTTAGAGGAACTAAAGTCAACTTTACAAAAACAAATGCCAAAATATGCTAAAAACAAATTGCTCGAATTATGTTTACAATACGCCGATGTATTTGCCTTAAAAACAGACCGTATGACACTCAACAACTTTTACGAACAGAAACTTCGACTGAATGACAAGACTCCCGTTTATATCAAAAACTATCGTTTGCCGTACTCACAACGCGAAGAAATAATTAGACAAGTCGATACTTTACTGCGAAATGACTTAATCGAACCAAGCTCCTCTAATTATAACAGTCCATTAATTTTAGTACCAAAAAAAGATCCATCCGGCCAAAAATCGTACCGCATGTGCGTTGACTTTAGGGCGGTTAGTAAAAAGCTTATCGCTGACAAATTTCCACTAGCACGTGTGGACGACATATTAGACAACCTTGGTCGAGCAAAATACTTTTCGACTTTAGATCTGTTTTCTGGTTTCCATCAAATTCCATTGCATAAAAACTCACGAGACATAACATCTTTCAGCACTGACAAGGGAGCTTTTCGCTGGAAAGTTTTACCATTCGGTTTAAATGTAGCACCGAATTCTTTTTCTCGAATGATGTCAATAGCCTTTTCAGGCATTTCTCCAAATCAAGCTTTTTTGTACGTTGATGACGTCATAGTTATAGGTTGTAGTGAGACTCACCATTTAAAAAATCTAGCTAAAGTGTTCGAATCATGTAGAAAGTTTAATCTCAAGCTAAACCCAACAAAATGCAATTTTCTTCGTTCTGAGGTAACATTTTTAGGGCACAAGTGCTCAGAAAAGGGACTGCTGCCAGACGATTCAAAAATTAACGCAATAAAAAAGTATACAAAACCTTCAGATAATGACGCTGTTCGTCGATTCGTTGCGTTTGCAAATTATTATAGACGCTTCATACCTAACTTTGCGTCGCTGGCAGCACCTTTGAATAGTCTGAGTAGAAAAAATGTCGAATTCTTAGGGGAAACTGCATTTCAACACTTAAAATCAGCCTTAATGTCTTCTGAACTTTTGCAATATCCTGATTTTACTAAAAAAAGTTTAATAACTGTAGATGCTTCTAAAAACGGGTGCGGTGCTATATTAAGCCAAAATCATAATGGCAACGACTTACCAATATGTTGCGCTTCTAAATCTTTCAACAAAGCAGAACAAAATAAACCTATTATAGAACTAGAACTTTTAGCTATATATTTTGCTATTAAGCATTTTCGACCTTATGTTTACGGCACTCACTTTAAGGTGAAGTCTGACCATCGACCTTTAGTGTATCTTTTCAATATGAAGGACCCGTCTTCAAAACTTGCTAGAATACGGCTAAAACTGTCAGAATACAACTTTACAATTGAATACATAAAAGGTAAATCAAACGTGGGAGCAGACGCACTTTCACGCATTACCATTAACGAACTAAAAGACGCGACAAAACATGTTTTAGCTATGAAAACGCGATCAATGACAAAAACGGTAGAATTACAGAACGAAAACAACTACACGGACAGCCCTACAGTACAAGTTTACGATAAATTTTCATACAATTTTTCTAAAAATATACCGCGAATAGTAACGCATTTTCGCTACGATAAAGATAACAAAATTTCAAATATTCAAATATGTGCACATTTAAACACACAAAAAACAAGAATTACTTAATTTTTCGAATGTTAACGAAACAGCTTGTTTATACAAGTTACTTTTGAGGCTTGATGCTGAAGCCGGCAATCGCAATATTAAGCAAGTAGAATGGCCAAAAGATGATATATTTTTCAATAATTTCTCTATTTCTAATTTAAAAACCAGCGGTAATAATATTTTAAAATTTTTACAAATCATATTAACAGAACCGGTAGAAACAGTAACTGACGATGATAAAAAGTTAAAGTTAATGACCATTTACCATAATGACCCCATAACAGGCGGACACTGCGGAATTAAAAAACTATATGCAAAATTACGTACAAAATATCACTGGAAAAATATGACCCGTGATATATCCAAGTTTGTTAAAAATTGTTCAAAATGTTTATTAAACAAGGTTAAACCTAAAAACAAGGAAAATCTTGTTTTAACGCCAACACCTTGCAAACCATTTGACATTATTGTAATCGATACATTAGGACCCCTACCAGAATCAAATAATGGTAATAGGTTCGCAATTACCATTATATGCGATTTAACAAAGTATTTAGTAACAGTAGCTGTGCCAGATAAAAGCGCTAAAACTATTGCATCTCCCATTTTCGAAAGTTTTGTCTTAACTTACGGTGTAATGAATTCCATTAAATCAGGTTAAACACGATTTTTCAACCGCACACCATCATGAAACTGTGGTTAAAAATAAATTAGCAAATTTCGAGATGGAGATTTTTTCCATAGTTAGGTTAGGTCAGGTTAAGTGGGCGGCACTGAGATGTGTTCACTTGGAGGCCACAAAGGCCCATTGCGATGCCCAGTAAGTAGTAAGTAGTTATTAAGTGTAAATATTTTAGCCTTTTTAGACTAAACCAAACAAGTCTAGTACATGATATACATATGTATTGAAAATATGTACATAGAAATAATGCATTTTAACTCCGAAATACAATGGATAATGGCATCCTTCTTACGTTTATGGTATTTCTCACCCCAACCCCAAACTGGAAATTATGGAATATATGGAAATATGTGCATGTATCTTGCGTTAACATTATTAAAAGATTTTCTTTAATAAATTCAACCAGAGCTGGAAACTACGATTACGATTACATTTTGATTTCTTAGGATTACGATTATTGTAATTGTAATCCCGAAAATTTTCAGCATTACGATTACTGTAATTGTAATTATAACATGCTTGATTGCGAATACTTTAATTGTAATCCTTAAAATTTGACGATTACAACTACTGTAGTCGTAATCGTACTTTTTATGATTACGATTATAGCAATCGTAATCCTTAACATTTCCAAGATTAAATTACCGTAATTGTAAACATGAAAATTACGATTACAGTAGTCGTAATCGTTAAATTTTTAGGATTACAATTAAAGTAATCGCAATCATGCAATTCATGATTTTGATTACAGTAATAAAGAAATTAGTTTTGCTTAGAGCAAATATTTATTTTTATACACTAAAATGGATTTAAATTATGCATTCGCCTATTTGTTTGAAATTGTTTTAATAATATACACAGACTCGTGGTCTCAGTATTTCCAATAAAGTTTGATTTTGATTCACTGTCCACCTTGATGTTGTCACACAAAGTGGAGGGACCTACAGTTTTACGACGACCCGGAAGGCGAACGCATTTTTAGGAGAAGCTGTTTCTCATGACAGAAATACATTCGGAGGTTTGCCATTGCCTGCCGAGAAGCGACCGCGTTTTTTGTTTTTAATTTTTTGACGTTGGCTTGAACCGGGCTTGAATACACGCCCTGGAAATGGTAGCGCACACTGCTAACCACTACACCACAGCGGCCGCTGTGTAACTGTATTATTTCAACTTTAAATCAATTTTACATACTTTTCGGTGAAAGTTCGGCTCATTTACTTAACTACAAAATCTCTGCAGTATATCAGAAAATCGCAATCAACATTTTCTTGATTACGATTACGTTAATTGTAATCATAATATTTTTAGGATTACAATTAAAGTATTCGTAATCATAATTTTCATGATTACAATTACTGTAATTGTAATCTTAAAATTTTCATGATTACAAAAACTGTAATCTTAAAATTTTTAGGATTACAATTACGGTATTCGTAATCATGATTTCCATGATTTCGATTATAGTAATCATAGTCCCTAAATTTTTAAGATTACAATTATTATAATCATAATGGTAACATTTATGATTACAATTAAAGTAGTCGTAATCGTATATAATTAAAGGATTACAATTACGCAATCGTAAATGAAATGTAATTTTAATCAAAAATTACCCAGCTCTGAATTCAACAAACCCATCAAGATGT
>NW_023459383.1:55739-61042 GCF_013731165.1 Rhagoletis pomonella | reverse complement strand
GTTTTTGATCGAAAAGTATTAATTTTCATAAATTTTATACCATTTCAACGAAAAGTTGTTTTTTTCATATAAATACACACGGTCAAAAATTTGGGTTTAATTTTTAAACCGCACTGCGACTACTGCCTTTTTTAATCTTTTATAGTCTACTTTTTAAACCAGTCAACAGTTTTAAATTTTAGTCCAGCCAGCCATTGCTATGAGGGGTTTAAAATTACAACCAAAAAGTTCGTGGCTTAAAAATCAAACCAAAATGTTTTAATTCTAGTTTCTAGGTTTCATACATATATAGAAAATTTGGTTTAAAATATAAACCGAATTAGAAAATGTAGAGGGAGAACTGACCGCATCAACACAGCGAAATGTGGTGTTGATTCAAACTCAACATATAAAAGCACATTAGCGTGGCCGTAGCTGAGTGTGCAAAGATGCTTGATACAATTTGTTGCTACCAACCCCCCCATCAGACGGATCATGAAATTTAGGATTTTTTTATTCTTAATTATGAAAAAGCTTTCGTGAAGTGTAACGTGAAGCAAACGAAATAGAAAATGTTTGGGTTTAAAATTTAAACCGAACTGTTCAAATTCTGAAACGAACATATTTGCTCTATTTTTTTTAAACTTAGAAGGTTTGTATTTGAAACTAAATTTAGGTTGGTCATTTAAAAAAAAATTTAAAATTAAAACCGAAATTTTTAACTGTGCATGGAAAACTTTGAGCGCTTTGAGTACTCCATAAATATTTTTTGATTTCAGAATAAAAAAATAGGGGTATATTTTTTCGATATAGAATAATCCTAAGGGGTGGCGGCATTAAAATTCCGACTTTACTTTTTCACTTGCATTTTTAGACCACCCTAATATACATACATACGTACAGTTCATACGTCATAGAATCATAGAACTTATCCTTTTGTGGGCATTCAACGAAATATTTTTTTGAGCTGGAGCGCGGGGAAACACCTCTAATAATATTTTATTATATAGTTATGAAGTTTTCTTAAAGGATTTTTATTTATCAGGCAGTATAAATAAATATTCTCTACTATCGCTTAAAAAGACTCATCAGTTTGCAAATTGCGTGAATAAGAAAAGTATATTCAATTTATTTCCATTTCCTTAGTGCTCTCTTCCGTTTTATTATCTCATGATACAACACTTTAAGCGGAAACACGTAATTGCTCGCTCTCACATTTTCCAGCACAAATTCACTTCCGTTTCCCATATGTTCCTTCTGCTCTTATTTCGTATTTTTTGCAGCGTGATCTGGTGCTTTAAAATTTGAAAGTAAAAGTATATACATAAATACATAGAACCTAATTTAATATGAACGAGTTTTTGAGTACTTTTCATTGTTTTTACTCTTTTTAAATTGATGGATAGATGTTTTTCCAGGTGAACAATCGGTCAAGATGTGAGAGTATAGGCTTTTTTCAGTATTCAGTGGGCATTTGCAGTGGAAGTTAGTTTGATTAAGTAATCTGTGGTTGTCAAAGTCACTTTAAATAAATTTAGTGTAAAAGAAATAAAATAATTTTATTGCAAACGGTATTACAAGTGCATATTTATAAGTACTCTTTACTTATAAACTATATTTACATATAGATGATTAAAAGCTATTAACGAATGAAGTGAAAAAGTGAAAATAGTAAATTATTGTGTGATCGGGTCGCGTCGGTTCGGTAAATTTTAGTATACGAGTGTGCATACAAATGAATTGCATTTGCTATATACAAACATATGTATGGATGTATGGCATAGGTATGTAAATTAGTTTAATTAGCCACATTAATTTTTTCGTATGTTGCATTATTTTAAAGTGTAATTGTCGGAAAGTTGGAAAATTTAATCGCAAAGTTATTTGAATAGTGGTCATCTGTAAAAACGCAAAATGTAAGAAGTACTTTCTTCGGATATATATATAAATAATAGAAACTACTTAAGCAATAAAAAAACCAATCTATTGCGTCACTGACTGGTAAGTGCATTTCTCATTTTGACCCAAATGTAATTTCCTATTAATTGATATATCGCTGGCTTTGAGTGAAAATTTTAATATAGGAAGCAAGCAAAATACAAAATGCAACGTTCCCTAAAGGACTAAGCTACTTCTTTTATTTCCTCCCGTCTATATTCAATCAAAGGCAAATTTGCTTAGTCCACAAAATTTATACCGAAACTCGATAAGGTTAAAATAATATGGAATAATATCGAAATTTTCCACTTCATAAAGTTTTGCAAAATACTTGAAGAAAATTGTAGGCTGTTGTTCGTTACCTGTGAAATTTTTAAAACTTGATTTAACTTGAACTTTTCACCCTTAGGTAACGTTATGCATGCGTATATGTATATCAAAGCCGGTCAATTTAAAAGGGGGGACGTATAAGTTTCCCGATTTTACATATTTTTACCGATTAAATCACGATTTTCAGGGGTTTCTTTATTAATTTAATAGTAGCCTCCGTGAACTCTGGCCCAAAAGCTATTTCTTGACAAAAGTGGAACCACTTTCGTTATAATAAAGAACATAGAATTTAAGAGAGCTATAAATATAGCCAGCGCCTTATTTTCTATGATCTTTGGTAATGTTTTATTCTGTCAAACTGGCAGTCTGCCTATATTGCAGTCTATCATTCTTGCTTAATTTTTTTAATGTTTTCATAATTATTTGTTAGGTTTGTTTTCTTTTTTTTTAATCAAACGATACTAATTTAAATTTAGTGAAATTATAAAAAATCTATTTATAAATACGTCACAAGAGAATTTTTAACTCCCTTTTTTGACATAATATTAACATTAATATGGTGAGTTTTTTTATTTAACTTTATTTTATTGTGTTTCATATTATTTAATGTTTTTTCATGTTACATTATTTTTTTTATTTTTTTATTTTATTTTGTTTAATTTAAGTAACCTTATTTTATTTTATTTCAGTATATTTAGGTTTTATTTTAATTTGTTCTATTTAATTAAATTTAAATTAAATTCATTTCATTTAGCTTCATTTTGGTTTATCTTATTTTATTTTATTTGTTTTTGTTATTTATGGCCTTATAACAATTATATTCAGGAATTTTATCGAGCTTAAGGCCGTTTTTAATTAATATTATTGTATTTTAGTTTACTTTATTTTGTTGTGTTTGGTTATATTTTATTTTATTATATTTTGTTTTATAATTTAAATTAACTTTATTTTATTTTATGCAACTTTATTCTATATTTAATTCTACTTTGTTTTATTTTATTTGTTTTTTTTTTAGTTTAGTTTATTTTTTATATTATTTTATTTGGTTTCATTTTATTTTGTAATTACTTTTTTTAATAACATTTAACTTAATTTTGTTGTATTTGGTTTCTTGTTTAATTTTCTTTTATCATATTTAATTTATTTCTTTCGCTATCTATGCTTATTTTACCTTACTGTATTATGTTATATTTAATTTATTTTATTTTGTCTCATTGAATTCAATTTAATTTAATATAATTTTATTATATTTTATTATATTTTACTTTAGTTTATATTATTTTAATTTCTTTTAGTAATTTTTTTGATTTATTGCGTTTGGTTTCATTTTATTGCATTTTGATTTGATTTGGTTTATCATATTTTTTTTTAATTTTCTTTTCCTTCAGTTTTAACCGATTTCAGAAAAAGGAAGAGGTTATCAATTCGTAAAAATGTTTTTTTCCTTTTTATCAGTGCTGCAAACCGGTTTTGAACCGAACCGGTTTTTGAACCGAAACGTCGCTTTTTTCGGGCTTCGAACCGAACCACGAACCGAACCGTTTTTATTTTGAAATGCCAAAACTGAACCGAAAACCACTCCGAAAAATGGTTCGGTTCGATTCAAAATTAAAATCCACTAAAGCATTTTTCAGGTTTTGTAATACTTGGTCTAAAACTGCAACCTGTATAGTAAAAGTGCAAAAATTTTTTTGTTTGATGGCAACTCCGTGAGTTGTAATTTCGCCCATATAAAGAATGCTTGATTTTTTTATATAGAACAATGCTTCTTAAATAAAAAAATTTATAAAACTCGGATTTTTGCAGTTTGGATTAAAAAGTTTGATGCAATTTGTAGATTTTTTCTAATTTTCGTACAAAGTTTGAAATTTTGGATTTAAATGCTTGTTGTTATATAACGAGCTATACATTTATAAAAAGCTAATTAAACCCACAAAAGAAAAATAGTCAAATGCCGCACTAATATTATTTTGATCATAGGTATACTTGTACATATGAAGCTAAGGCCAAGTTTAAGCTCCAGCTTACCGAAAATGAGGTTTTCAACATTAAGCCAAGATTTTGAGGGTAAATTCAAAACTCTGAGTATGCTGTTTTAGTCTACGTACTCGACTAGGCTCACTACTTGTTCAAACCTTAAAAAGTTTATTAAAATTTTTCTAATTTCACTTTGATCGCGTTGGTTTTAAATAATTTTTTTTCTCTTCCTAATTGTCCAACATACATACTTTGTATGGAAGAAAATCCGTGAAAAATTGCTAAAGGTCAACTTAAAACTTAAAAATGTTTTCCTAGAAATTCTCATTAAAAAGTTTGTAATTTAGATGAAATTGTGCAGTAAATTCATAATTTTTGCACAAAGTTTGAAAATTGGGTTTATTTAAAAAAAAAAATAAGCATTAAATAAAGAAAAGAAAAATAGCGAATATTTGATCAAATGTCGCGTCCCTATTTTTTCGACCACTCTACATGTGGATTTTAAATTTGATCTCAATAACAAAACCTTTAATTTTAATATTTGGGATTTGTCATATTTTTGTAATATTTATATACTTTAGCATTAAGAAATTGAACCACTTGAACCGAACCGAACCGTGGTTCAGGGATGCTCGTGAACCGGTTCTTGTACCGGTACAAGTTTTTTCTAAGTGGTTCGAACCACTGAACCGAGCCGCACCGATTTTTGGAGTGGTTTGCGCCCTGCTTTTTATGTATGCTACAACGCTATATATATATAGATTTTGCATACGCAACGCATATATTGAATTTGATTGGACAACACCACCTTGTATAAATTCGCCTTAGGATGAGCACAGAAAACGGAAATGAACTCTCATTCATAGAGAGGTGGAGAGTATGTAGGCGTTTGTGTTTCCGCTTGAAATAAAGACAAGAAGAGTGAACTACATAGATATGTGTGTACATACATACATACACATACTTGATACAAGGGTGCATATCGAGCCCTAACCGCGAAATTAACGTTAGCGACATATTTTACGAAGTTAGTTTTTATACCCGAGCGCACTTGTGCACAAGGGTATTATAACTTTGTT
>NW_023459383.1:22635-40739 GCF_013731165.1 Rhagoletis pomonella | reverse complement strand
GAAACATTGATTTTTATTAATTTGAATCGGCATCCTTACAATATAATTATGTATGCATATAAAGTCCATAAAATACACCAATAAATATTTGGTGCTTTTTCAAATTGAAAACTTGGCAATACTGCCTTTTGTTCGATGCTTCCTCTTTTTCTTGTCGAGTTCGTCTTGCTCTCTCATTCTGATATTTATTGACGTCACGGCCAGTTACTCTCAGCTCGATTGGCGCAATCTTGTATTCTATCATTCTTGCATATGTATGTATCTATCTGTTTACATATTTGCATTCGTGTAGTTATTCATGCAATTCATATAAATGTCATAATTTATTTGACCATGAAAACTGCGACGAGCGCTAAATGGGCAGAAAATTGAAAGCCATCTGAAGTGGAATGCTTGCTTGGTCGTCCATTGGCAGACAAACTAGCTAAATCAGGGATGAAAAAGTAGGTACAATTGTACCCTTTTCCGACGTTTGATGACTTAGAGGTACATTAGGTACAGACACTAGATTTTAGGTACAATCATCTTTTGATCAGATGCATAGAAGAATAAACAATTTTAAAGAAAAGTGGTCAAAAGGAAGAAATTAAAAAAGTCATAATATGTATTATCTTAAACATTTTACATTCCATTTAGAGCAGCCACTACGAAAAATTAACACTTTGCTTAGCTATCCTCAAATTCGTATGTTTATACCCGAGCGCACTTGTGCACTAGGGTATTTTTATTTTATTCACATAACGGTTGTTTGTAACAGCCAAAACGAATCGAGATAGATATAGGCAAATGTATACATAAATGATCAGGATGAAAAAAGAAATCGATTAAGCCATGTCTGTCTGTCCGCCCGTCCGTGTACACGATAACTCGAGCAAAAATTGAGATATCCCAACGAAATTTGGTATGTGGGTTTCCCTTAATCCAAGGTAGGTTGGTATTGAAAATGGGCGAAATCGACTGTAACCACGCCCACTTCCCATATAACCGTAATTTCCAGAAATACGAAAACTGCGATATTTTAGTAACTACTGAAGATAATTCACTCAAAATTGATATTTACAATAACTTCTAGACGAAAAATAAGAATATTATAAATTTTTGGAAAATGGGCGTAGCCACGCCTACTTATGGTTACATGTGTATATCTTGGTAACCGCTGCACCAATTTCCTCCAAACTTGGCACAGCTGTTGGCCTTGATACAGCATACTAAATGGCAGAAAAATTTTAAAATCGGACGATAACCACGCCCACATCCCATATAACGGTAATTTAGAGAAATACAAAATCTTCGATAAATCAGTAAATATTGAAGCTAATTTATTCAAAATTGATGCTTGCAACGATTCTTTACCAAGAAATACGTTAATGGTAACATTTTGGAAAATGGGCGTGGCACCGCCCACTTATGATCACATATATGTATATCGGTAACCGTTCTACCACTTTGTACCAAACTCGGTGTGGTTATTGTGCTTGCCACATATAAGCAAAACTTTGAAAATTATTGAAATCGGACTAAAATTACGGCCGCTTTTCATATAACGGTAAATTTCAATATTTCGAAATTTAAGGACGCTAATTTACTCAAAATTGATACACCCCGGCTTACCATCTAGCGGTAGGTTTCGGAAAGAAAAAACATATATTTAATACTTGCGCCGGGTATTTAATGTTCGGCTCCGCCCGACCTTAGACTTTTTACTTGTTTCTATTAATTTTAACGGTTATTTTCACTAAGTCAAATTCAATGGCATTTGCGGTCAAATGAGTGAAAACAAATTGTACAAAGGGACTAAAAGATGGTCTTTTGATTGATTTAGA
Organism: Rhagoletis pomonella; assembly: GCF_013731165.1. Lineage (NCBI taxonomy): Eukaryota > Metazoa > Arthropoda > Insecta > Diptera > Tephritidae > Rhagoletis > Rhagoletis pomonella. The sequence continues at coordinate 38,916 of NW_023459383.1, read as the reverse complement.
TCGGAATAGGCCTTCAGGCGTGTACATCCGCTGCTAAAGCGGCTATTTGTAAGTTTTTGGCCCATAATATCATCGATAAAGGTAGGGATAAAGGAAAGAAAGTTGTGCCAAAATATGACGACCAATTTTGTTGTCAAAATACGACATAATGAAAACCAGCCTTTATTCACACATACAGTTCAGTGTCTAGGATGTCTTCAAATTTCATATTTTCTTTAGATGAGAACTATAGCTATTTGACCCATATTCGCTTTTTGATTTCTGGAAATATATATAAAATGCTTTCGAAGTTACTTCCTGCAATTTGATAATTTTCTCTAGGCTTGCTGCACCTATCAAAAGGAATCGGATAAATAAGCAGACTTTTCCTGTTGTTTTATAAAAAGCTGGATAAAGAAGTATACTTCGCAAAGTGTGTTTTTTGTCTTTTTCGCCAATATTTTTCAGTAGCCAAAATTAGACAAAAACAACGCTTCTCCGATTCCCATTAGATTATATGTAGTCTATAGCTATAGCTCAGTTAAAAAAAAAAACATTCATCTTTTGTATACATGTTTTAAATAACATTTATAAAAAAAAACTACTAATGAATGATGTAACTTTTTTAGGTACAATCTGTCTCATTTAGGTACATTTGTTTTATGATATTAGGTACAATCTCAAATTTCCATTTTTCAACCCTGAGCTAAATGCGGTTGGAGTGGAAGAGTGACCAAGCGACTGTATGGATGTGCAAATAGGCATATAGTGGAAGATAGAATAGAATGTTAAAAAAAAAATATTAACATATTTATTTGCACGCTTTGGCCTTTTATATGTCTGTGAGTATTATGGGTCAAGGTCGGCTCTAGGTAGAGAAGTGCACTACCATAAAGTTCCCGTTGGATGTTAAGAGGAATAGGTTTCTAAATATGGCCGTATGGATTTCGCATAGCTAGTTACGAAAGTAATTTGTTCGGAGGCCAAATACGTTTTCAAAAGGACGACTCACTTTTATTTTATTAAATGACGATATGGCTTAGTAGAAATAGCATTCGACTTAACATGAATGAGTAGACAATTAAAGGTGGAACGCCGTAGATAATTAGTTTTCCGGCTATCGCGCCAACTAGAATGGCCCTGTCCCATGCCAAGTTCGGGCAGGTGGGCCTCTATTTAACAGAGAAGTGATGTGGATCGTAACGTTGAATCTGAGGTTTAAAAATACGAAACGCTTCCCCGACGACGATTTGTAGACATAAGCTACGATCCACCCTTGATTTCGACAGAAGCAAAACCTTTGCTTGGAAGAAGCAGGAAAATGAGGCAACTCGCGCTCGCAATTCCAAACATAACTATAAAACCCAAGTCCGATTTCCCGAAGGATATCAGAGGAAAACCTCCAAAGGACCCTGAAGAAAATATACAGGGACATGGAATCAGGGCACAGGTGTTGCTACATCAACAGCAACCCAGCTTCCAGATGCCTGGGTAAGATCTTTGAATTACCCATGGAACTGAAGGTCCTGTAAGTGAAGTTCATGTAAGCCATATTTGGAGTTGACAGCGACGAACTAATCTTTTAGTTCAGTAACAGGTCTAGAGGCGGACTCAAAAGTAGGTAGGGCTCCTGACCATTTGTAAAATTAGGACAAATTAACATCCTTCTTGTTGTCGATAAGACGTCGCTCGACAGAATTAGGAGCAATTCCCGCCACTACACACTTTAATTGCGTGTACCAGCATTAATTTCAGACTTCCATGAAACTTGGTATCTAGAAGTACCACAAAATACTTTACTTCGGAAGTAAACTGTAATGAGCCAAGCCACATCATCTTCATAGGCCTAGGACATCGATATGTTAAGGAACAGTTACGTTTCTTGCTTCACTCTTCATAAAAGTCAGCCTTCTGACATTCATTTAAATTACTCATTATCCCGCTAATATTACACACAAAAAAAAAATGTTTTATTCGATTACCTTGCTACCAATGACAATGGCAGTGATGTAAGGTCTGGCATAATTCTACGAATCTAAACTGAATGTTATTTATACTTGCATACATACGTAAGCACATATGCACATTAGGGTGGTCCAAAAATACATGTGTAAAAATAAAGCCGGAATTTTAATGCCGCCACCCTCTAGGAATGTTCTATACCAAAAAAATATACCCCAATTTTTTTTATATTCAAATCAAAAAATATTTAGGGAGTGCTCCAAGCGCTCATATATTTTATATGGGGAAAAAAACTTTTCATAGAAATGGTATAAATTCTTGAAAATCAATATTTTTCGATCAGAAAACTCTGGTTCTTTTCTGGAGACTTCCAATATTAATATCCCATTGTTTATTTAACCATTTTTTCATGGTAACTATACTTCAAGGTTCGCCAAAAACCCTATAAAATGCAATGGGGGACCAATAAAAAATCTCTGGTATTAAAAAATGGTTAAATAAACTATTGGGTATTATTATTAGAAGTCTCCTGAAATGGACCAGAATTTTCCGCTGGAAAAATATTGATTTTCATGAATTTTGTACCATTTCTACCAAAATTTGTTTTTTCCACATATAAAATACATGGAAAACTTTGAGCGCTTTGAGCACTCCCTAAATATATTTTGATTTCGAAACAAAAAATGGGGGTATACTTGTTTCGGTATAGCACAATCATAAGGGCATAAAAAGTCTGACTTTACTATTTGTGGACCACTCTAATGTACATGTAATACAAATGCTTACATTACAAGCAAGCGCGTAAGTTAAGTAAACAGCAGGCATTGAGTAATAAGGAAATTTATTCAAATTCAATAAGTGTACGCATTGCTCTGCAAAGGCTATAAAATTACATTTACATATGTGCACAATAAACTCACAAAAAAAGCGAACAGAAAATCTTAAAGCTCAGTACGAGTACTATAAAAATGCGTTGCAAATAAAAATTCGATGAGGAGAAGAATAAAAATTGGCAGCTAAAATGATTCTATAAAAATTAGCTTTTTAAGTAGCTGTCTTATTTAGCAAATGCGCTGAGAATCCAAACGATTGATGAGAAATTCTCATTGAGAATATGCAATTGTGTGTATGTGGATGTTTTACTTTTATAGTCGTTTTTATGATATCGGCTATTGCTTTCATAAGCTTATCTGCTTTTGTATAAAAAGTATATATATAGGCATATATATAAATATGCATGTATGTATGCGCTTAGCTTTGTGCGTGCGCTCGCCGCTGACGCTGTAAGAATGCAAAAATTTCTTAATATCATATTTGCATATGCCATTGGCTAAGTACTCGTGGATACTTACATACTTCATACATGCATAAATATGTATGTACTTACAGTAAATACTTAAATATTTTATTATTAACAAAATAAATAAAACCTGCTGATATTGAAAACGATTTGAACTTGTGGAGCATTGAATATTGAAATGTGAATATAAGGACTATAGAGTATACATACATATCGATGGTCTTTGGCAATAATGGCACAATTCAAAATTAAAACAATAGAAACCCCTAATACTGTTAGATGGCTCATGTCTCTAATCCTTGCCTAACCCTTACTAAAGTAAATTTTTTATTTTTGTAGATTACCTCGATTATCGACTTTCCACATGGAACTTTGATGTATAATCTTACAACTTGAGTCTACATATCGCGCGCTTTCTTCAAAGTCTGAAAAAATATTTAATAAAATCTGCCTACTTTACTAATACGACAGTATTAGATAATAGTTTTAGATGTTGTGAGAGGGAGTAATAAAACAAAAATATTTTGTGGGCGCTGTTATTTGCTAGTTGAAAATATTTCTAAATCAAAGATTTCTCAAATACTTTCGATTGGTAGTCACTTTATTATATTTGGCTAATTTAATCAATTTAATTGATTACATTTCTCTCAATTTAATTGATACAATTTCTCAAACAGGCGGCAACCCCATTCAAAAATAATTTCGACAGTAAGCTTTCTTAAATCATTTTAGTTTGATAACCATACCGCAGTATTTACTTTATCTTATCATTTTAATTTAACTGCAATTTTCAAATAGGGGGCAACTCTCAAATTACCGTTTTTCAATATTTTAAGTTGGACCTCTAGCAATACATCGGGGGAAAAATGCACTCAATTCCATGCATCCGTTTTTTTAGTGATGCGCGTGCAAACACACGGGCAGACAGACAAAACTTCTGAAAATTTTTTATTTGGCATTATATCTATAATGTGCAGACATCGGCCTGTTACAATTTTACTATATCTATACTATACTATAACTATCACGAGATAAGCCATTTACCTTTAAAGCAATATTTCCGTGGGCGTAGCCAGGTAGGGGCAGGGGATGCTCGAACCCATTTCCATTGATACCCACCTCTAAATAACTCCTCAAACTTAATAATTAATTTTATTGTGGCAACCATCTTCAAAAATTCTAAATTTTAAAACTAAAGTTTTTCTACCCGTACTTTCATATTTCAAATGGTTTGCGTATAAGTTAATTAAATTCGTCTTTTTAACAGGTGGCAACCCTCTTCAAAAGTAGTTTCAAGCTAAAAACTTTCTAAATAACCCTCGTCTGACATTGTGAAACATATTTTTACTAACCAATGAAATAAGTTGAATTTGATTTTCTAAACGTGTGGCAACCCTCCGAATATAGTTCAGAAATAAATCCTTGTCAAACCCAATTCGATTGATACCAATATTTTAGTAATTCATTAAACTTGTTAAAAAAGTGAATTTAACCTTTTAAACGGGCGGCAACCCTCTCTAACTACCCAAAAATTTTCTTAGTGTTAAAACTAAACATTTTTTAACACTCTTTTGTTTCGCATATTTTAATATTTCATTGTGTATAAGTTAACTGAAGTCGACCTTTTAAACAGGTGGCAACCCTATTCAAAATATTTACAAACTATTACCTTCTTAATTTTTTTTCGTCTGCGCCCACATGGTTATACATATTTATATTACCCTATTCCCTTAATTCAAATTGAATTTAATTTTAGAAACAGGTGGCACCACTGCTACAGTAAAGTCAAGAAACACAGCCTTTTCATACCATTTCGATTTATACCCATTTTGTAATAATTGGTTTAACTTTTTAAATAACTTGACCTTAAATTTTAAAAGGTGGCAACTCTTTTCGAAAAATTGAAACCTTATTGCATATCTACAGTCCGAGCCCTTTAGTTTCGTCCCTCGTTTTTCATAATTGAACAAACGGTGCGGATCTGATGGCATTGTTTAATAAATAACTTGTGTATAATTGTTTGACAGGTGGCAACTCTTTTCGAAAAAGTAAATCCTGTAGATGTGCAACAGCCCAAGCCCTGCAGATCTGATGACCTGGACAAAAAATCCCTTCGCGTATTATGTATATGATAAAATGTATGCAATTCAGGAACCGAAAGTTTTAAAAGTCCGGGGCAAAATATTTTTATAGAAAAAAGTTATGAATATTCTTTTGATGCCAGGACCTCCTGGACAAGAATCCCAGATTCTTTTTATTTTTGGAACTTTTTAGGAAAAAATCAAAAAATAACTCAAAAATCCAGACTTTTATTTTTTTTAGTAAAGGAATGACAATGCTTGGTCAAATATTTTTAAGGCAGAAATAAATGTTATTTCTTAATAATAAAGAAACTACTTATCCAAATTAAAAAAATGTTGTATCAACTGACAGAGGCCTGAAATAGCTTTCAAATGGAAGTATCTGAACGAAGGTTACCACCAATTTTTTTTTTATATGTAATATGTAATACATTGTTGAATGTAATACAAAATAAAATCATATACTTGGGTCAGGTTTGTTCTATGCTAATTAGATAACATTTTTAATTGTAAAATTTTTCAAGAGGTGACATTCCTCGTTTAGGTATTTCAATTTGAAAGCTATTTTATTTTATATTTTAGCCCTCTTTCATTTGATACCAAATTTGTTTAATTGAGTAAGTGGTCTGTTTATTATCAGGAAAGGACTTTTATTTCGGCCTTACAAAATATTTGGCCAAGGTTAACTGCTATTACTAGACTAAAAAAAAAAATCAGTTTGACCAATTAATTTATTTCAATTAAAATAAAAGTCCCAAAACTAACTATTTTCCGGGTCGCTGATGCAATTCCTAGAACTGAACTACTTTAACTTCTGCAGTTAGTTCCTTGCTTTTTATGGCGTTTCAACAAAAACTCTACAAAACAAGTGAGTGAGCAAAAGCGCTAAAAATAAAAGATGAACAATGAAAAGCAGAATAACATAAAATCCCAGACTGCCTGGAACGTGCTACTGTTTCGAAAGCCAAGCGAGGGTTAACGAAGTTCTCGAATGCCAAATTAGAAACTAAAAATTGCGTATGCAAAACACGAACTTGTAATTAAAATTACAAGAAAACGATAAAGAATGAAAGATAAAGAAAAATAAAAAAAATATTTACATACTCTTAAACAATATTTTCGCATACGAAATTCGTAAAAAAAAAACCAAATGAAAATTTAATATCAAAACAATCAACGAAAGGGAACAAAGAAGGCTATGTAATACTTTCTTTGACGTACCTGAAATTGTAGAAGAAGTTCGGCCAAACACTTGTTTAGTAAGGTGTGAGTGCCAAATATTTATTTGGATGCTTCTGCCACTATCGAAAACCAAATCAACGTTTTAAGCTATAAAACGCCTATAAAACACTCGATGTCGTACAACAATGCCAGCGACAATTACTCGAGTGTAATACAATTTAATTTGTTGGCAGATGCTCGTTTTCGGCAATAACAGCTGCTAAGTAGCCAATATAAACTCAATAACAGTGTAAAAACAACAAAATAAACAACCTACTGACAAGGCAGACCTCGAATTACAATTCGTAGGCATAAAATTATTTTCTATTTCCTACTATTAACGCGCGCTTATTGTTGGTGGCTAAGCGCTCAGCGAACGATCCATCACAGGCTAACCTAATATTCACGCACGCCGCCAATTTACTGTCAAAAATTTCTCATGCACATACAACTTGTATGGGACCAACCGAAATTGAACGGCGTGCGTATGAAGCTAACTCAATTTCCAATTTTTGTTCTGCGTGACATTTTGATTTGACGTTTCGCTCAATGAAATCAAATGCAAACGCACGCAAGCCAATTTCGGGAGACGCAAAAAAAAACAAATTCGACGGCGTGCGTACCAAAACGCAAGCCGCGAATATTAGGTTAGCCCATCACGCATTTAAAACGTTTATTTTTCACAAAATCGGCGAAAAGCGGAATTGACAGCTGGAGCGATGAAACATAGAATCAGCATAGCTATACGGCGAATTACACATAATTGGCTCGGACTTTCGATTCAAAATTCAATTTCATTCTCAATGACCGAAGCACATTAACGCTAAATGTTATGCCAACATTAACCATCAGCAACAACAAAACAAAAAAAAAACAGCAACACCTGTAGCTATGCTAGTACGCACAGTGGTGTCTTGGCGGAAAAAAATTTTTTTTTTATATTAAATTATTAACCAACTTCACAAAAAGGAGAAGGTTAACAGTTCGGCTATTTTATTTTATTTTTTTTTTTTTATGTAGATTACCGCATAACTTTAGATCACGTTAACCGATTTCTATAATTCTTTTTTTAAAGAAAAGTTGTTACCTCACAGCTGGTCCCACACTAATTTAAATCCGATTATTGAATCATGATGAAATTAACGATAATGTTAAATTTTTATATGAGAATTGAAGTAGGTTTTGTTTTTTGCTTAAAAATTACTCGTTATATTTGAATGTTTGTATGAAACTGGCAGCTTTATACAAAATAAAAGCAACAAAAAAATGGCAATTTTTGTTCATTTAAGCTATGTGTTTCTTATTCTAACTTTTGTTATTATTATTATACCCGAGCGCACTTGTGCACAAGGGTATTATAACTTTGTTCACATAACGGTTGTTTGTAACAGGCAAAACGAATCGAGATAGATATAGACAAATGTATACATAAATGATCAGAATGAAAAGAGAAATCGATTAAGCGGTGACTGTCTGTCCGTCCGTCCGTCCGTCTGTGCACACGATAACTCGAGTAAAAATTGAGATATCTTAACGAAACTTGGTACGTGAACTTCTTTTGGGCGTGGGTCAGATGGTATTGAAAATGGGCGAAATTGGATAATAACCACGCCTACCTCCCATATAACGGTAATTTTAAGAAATACGAAAACTGCGATATTTTAGTAACTACTGAAGCTAATTCACTCAAAATTGATACTTACAATGAGTTTCAGACGGAAAACAGGAATATTATAAATTTTTGGAAAATGGGCGTAGCCACGCCCACTTATGGTTACATGTGTATATCTTGGTAACCGCTGCACCAATTTCTTCCAAACTTAGCACAGTTGTTGGCCTTAGTACAGCTTACTAAATGGCTGAAAATTTTAAAAATCGGACAATAACCACGCCTACCTCCCATATAACGGTAATTTTCAGAAAAACGAAAACTGCGATATTTTAGTAACTACTGAAGATAATTCACTCAAAATTGATATTTGCAATGAGTTTTAGACGAAAAATAAGAATATTACAAAATTTTGGCAAATGGGCGTAACCACGCCCACTTATGGTTACATGTGTATATCTTGGTAACCGCTACACCAATTTCTTCCAAACTTGGCACAGTTGTTGGTCCTGATTCAGCATACCAACTGGCCGAAAATCGGACAATAACCACGCCCACATCCCATATAACGGTAATTTCGAGAAATACAAAATCTTCGATAAATCAGTAAATATTGAAGCTAATTTATTCAAAATTGATGATTGCAACAATTCTTTACCAAGAAATACGTTTATGACAAAATTTTGGAAAATGGGCGTAGCACCGCCCACTTGTGATCACACATATTTATCTCGCTAACCGTTGTAGCAATTTGTACCAAGCTCGGTATGGTTATTGTGCTTGCCACATAAAAGCAAACCGTTGAAAATTGTTGAAATCGGACTAAAATTGAGGCCGCTTTTCATATAACGGTAAATTTCAGATATGCTTGAAACTGCAATATTTCGAAATTTAAGGACGCTAATTTACTTAAAATGTATACGCCCCGGCTTATCATGTAGCGGTAGCTTTCGGAAAGGTGGAAAACATATATTTAATATTTGCGCCGGGTATTTAATGTTCGGCTCCGCCCGAACTTAGACTTTCTTACTTGTTTTTGTTGTAGGTTTATATGAAAATATAGCTTCCTAGACAAAATAGAGAAAAATTCAGGGCAATTGACCAAATATTTTAATAAATATAAGCAGATAGAAATGAAACTGTTTCCTTCGTCTTCCTGCGCCTTCCTAAATACTATAAACAAAATTAAGACCAAAATATTTTCTATCGATTTCTAAAAACAAAAAAGATTTGCGCATGTTTGCGACTATTAACGTAACCTCATATAGAATTGATGGCATTTATGGTAAATTTAAGGCTTTTTTGGGATTAAGTTTGCATGGGAGGTATGTGTTAAAATACAACGATTTCTCCCATTTTGGGTTTTTAGTTTTACTATATTATTACTAACATATGGGCGAAATTTCGGAATGATATGTTCATCGGGCCGATTTTTACGGCCTTTTTAAGGCGTTTTTGAGGTTAGGTTTGTATGGGTGGTAAGCTTTGAAGTAAGCCCATGACGCAAAATTTTTGATGGTTCACATATTCTTCTTCTTCTTCTTCTTTTTTGGCGCTGTAACCGCCTAAGCGATTTTGGCCGAGTTCAGCAAAGCACGCCAGTCGTTTCTCCTCTGTGCCAACTGACGCCAATTGGAAACGCCAAGTGAAGCCAAGTCCTCCACCTGATCTTTCCATCGCAGTGGGGGTCTCCCTTTTCCTCTGCTACCACCAGCGGGTTCCGAGTTGAATACTTTCAGAGCTGGAGCGTCGGTGTCCATTCGAACGACATGACCAAGCCAGCGGAGCCGCTGTATTTTAATTCGCTGCACTATGTCCATATCGTTGTAAAGCTCATACAGCTCATCGTTCCATCGTCTGCGGTACTCGCCGTCGCCAACGCGTAAAGGACCGTAAATCTTCCGCAAAATCTTTCTCTCAAACACCCCAAGAGCCGCCTCATCGGATGTTGTCATTGTCCATGCTTCTGCGCCATATACCAGCACGGGCATGATGAGTGACTTATAGAGCGTGGTTTTCGTACGTCGAGAGAGGACTTTACTCCTGAATTGCCTACTCAGTCCAAAGTAGCACTTGTTGGCAAGAGTGATTCTACGTTGGATTTCAATGCTGACATTATTATCGGTGTTAATGCTGGTTCCCAAGTAAACGAAATTCTCTACTTTCTCGAAATTGTAACTGTCAACAGTGACGTGGGAGCCAAGGCGCGAATGTGCTGACTGTTTGTTTGATGACAGGAGATACTTCGTCTTGTCCTCGTTTACCACCAGACCCATGCGCTTTGCTTCCCTATCCAACTTGGAAAAGGCAGAACAGACTTCGCGGTTTTTGTTACCGATGATGTCGATATCATCGGCATAAGCCAGCAATTGCACGCTCTTGTAGTAAATTGTTCCTGAGCGGTTCAGTTCTGCAGCTCTTATTATCTTCTCCAACATCAGATTAAAGAAGTCACATGAAAGGGAGTCGCCCTGTCTGAAACCCCGTTTTGTGGCGAACGGCTCGGAGAGGTCTTTTCCAATTCTGACGGAGCTGGTGGTATTGCTCAACGTCATTTTACACAGCCGTATGAGTTTTGAGGGGATGCCAAATTCAGACATAGCGGCGTATAGGCAACTCCTTTTAGTGCTGTCAAAAGCGGCTTTAAAGTCGACAAATAGGTGGTGAGTGTCGATCCTTTTCTCGCGGGTCTTTTCCAAGATTTGGTGTATTGTGAATACCTGGTGTATGGTGGATTTGCCAGGTCTAAAGCCACACTGATAAGCCCCAATCAGTTCATTGACGGTGGGCTTCAGTCTTTCACACAATACGCTCGATAAGACCTTGTAACCTATGCTTAGAAGGCTGATCCCGCGGTAGTTGGCGCGAATGGCGGGGTCACCTTTCTTGTGGATTGGGCAGAGCACACTTAAATTCCAGTCGTCGGGCATGCGTTCATCTGACCATATTAACATGATCGATTTGGTTTCTCGTTTTTCGATCCGGAGACAGCCAGGTAGCTTCATGGATCTTTTTATGCTTGAACCTAGTACTGCATACTACCATGTTTCGGGCCCCGGCGAAGTCGATCAGCCTCAATCCGTTGTCGGACGTTTCGTCGTGGAGGCTGAATTTTCCGACGGTGGTTCCAAAGATCCCTTCTTTGCTCACCCTGGCATTGAAGTCGCCAAGCACGATTTTGATATCATGACGGGGGCAGCGCTCGTACGTGCGCTCCAAGCGCTCATAGAAGAGATCCTTGGATGCCTCATCCTTCTCTTCCGTCGGGGCATGGGCGCAGATGAGCGAGATGTTGAAGAATCTCGCTTTGATGCGGATTGTGGCTAGACGCTCGTCCACCGGGGTGAACGACAGTACTCGGCGACGGAGTCTCTCTCCCACCACAAATCCAACTCCGAATTTGCGCTCCTTTACATGGCAGCTGTAGTAGACGTCGCAAGGCCCCAGACATTGTTTGCCTTGCCCCGTCCAACGCATTTCTTGGATGGCGGTGATGTCAGCTTTTGTCCTTACGAGGGCATCAACCAGCCGGGCAGAGGCACCTTCCCCATTAAGGGTCCGGACATTCCAGGTGCATGCCCTCAAATCGTAGTCATTTAAACATTTGCCGTGGTCGTCATCATAAGGGGGGGGTCTCATCCGAGGCTTTGCCTTGCTTCTTCACTGGAAGTGGTTTTTTCGTGGCGGGTCCCAAGCCCAGCGCACAACCCATTGCTGGGACGGGGGTGATTTCGCAACCAAATACACGTTTATATAGCGAGCCGCTTGCTCCAAGCAGACACCCGCTTGCAGCCGCACCTACTGGTGAACAGACGCTGCAGACTTCAGTGAGCCCTTAAACCGAATAAGTCATAGTGGCCCCACCGAAGCTCCCTCTCTTTCTGCCGTGACCCAAGGCTCCACTCGGATTGGTTACCGCATCTCGCACATGGGTTGCTCACGTTGCCCAGAGTGCGCGAACGAGGACGCAAGAGTCGGGATTGAGTATAGCCATGCAACTGTAACTGCATACCCAGCGCAATGACTATACCCCATGGTTCACATATTACGTCATTAAAAATATATGCACAAAATTTCGGACTCATATATTCATCGGTGCACCTTTTATGGCATTTTTAAAAAATTTTTGAGGTTAGTTTATATGAGAGGTATGCTTTAAAGTAATTCGATCACGCCAAGTTTCGTTTTTTTCCGTAAATGTTACACACGGAAAATTGAAGTTCTACGACGACGCCTTAAATTTTTCTGAAAAGATTATAGGCCTGTACTACTGTGCCGCACATAGGCGTAGTTCGGCATTTACGCGCTGTTGGCTGATTGTGACGGTTTTTGGTTAGTAGGTTGGTCGGTCGAATTGTACGCCTAAAATTCACATAGGTACATACACATAACCACACACACATACATACATACATGGTTAAATACCCTGCAGGGAAACCGCGGACTAGTGAATCAAATTTCTAGTTCCGTACTAGGTCTTTATCGCCAAAAAGGAACTAGTCCGATAGGAACTAGATCCCCACCAGTCTAAAATGGGCGAAAAGTGGTACTTTTAAGAAACTAATTTTTTCATTTTTTTTCACTACAAATCTATATCTAAAGTGACGAATTTAGAATTGGTTCGTAACTATAGAAAAAGGGATGCAGAACGAACTAGATCCTATTTGTCGAATTTAGAACTATTTCGGAACTATCGAATAAGGGATGCAGCGGGGGGCTTGTTTACTTTACATAGATATGTGTTCGGCGGCTTTTTCGTTCAAATACGCTTATATTCTGTGCTTCGTAGATGCTATTTCATAGTTTGGTAATACAAAACAAAGCTTTGTGTTAACATATTAACATCTTGGGGCCGTCTGGAATCTAATCAATAACAGCGAGCACCTCTGCAAACTCAGCTACAGCTAAAGGTATGTAAACGTACATTTCTTACAATCATTCAAAACAATTTAATTTCAAATTGAAAAAAACGTTTCTTTGAAAATAATGTAAAATCGCACACGACAGAACTGAAAGGTTGAAAAATCATGATACATTTTTCTTTCGGCTGTCGATTTTGGAACTGGTTCGGAACTATAGAATTTAGGACCAGTTCGGAACTATCGAAAAAGGGATGCAGCGGGTGGCAATTGACACTTCCTAGGACATCGCCATGTTAAATTCGCCAGTTGCTTGCATGCAAAAGAGATTTATCGCGAACCAGTACTGGGTCTAAATGTACTAGAAGCGCCCCAGTTCGGAACTAGAGATTTTCCCCACAGGGTACTCATGTATGTTTGTTTTAGTAATCAGTATGCAAAATAGTGGTGATTTTTATTTATTTATTTTTAATTTTTTTTTTCGAGTAAATGTTATTCATTTAGTAGCTTCCGGCACTTGTTCAACGCTGAATAAAAAGAAGATGGGCCTGTTTGTGAATGCATGAGTGGGATTTTCTATTAGAAGTTTTATTAGATTTGTTTTGGGTAGATCGGAATGCCGCGACAAATGTAACTATAATTTACACGTATGTATGTTTATACTATAGAGATATACCCTTCCGATTATTAGCTCAAATAGAATAACTATTGACAGTTACGCAAAAAGTATGTTGTCCGGCGTTACTTAAAAATGTTGGTTTTGGTTAGTCCTTAAAAATTTTTGATTGCTCAGTTCGAATCTGAAGTCAGATTTCCTTATTTAACGCCTTTTTGCCTCAGTCAGGCAAGGAGAATCAATCCATTTAATACGCATGGGCCCCAACTCAACGAAAAAAATGGGGTGAGGTTTATTCGTAACAGCTAGCCGTTTCTTTCAGCTTCTGCCCTCCCAACTACTGCAGTGTTTTTCAAGCGGAACTGATAGCTAATTCTAAAGTTGTTGTCGATTACTGAATGATGGATAAGACATTTCGATTCCACATCATCTGAATACCTAACTATTGTGACATTAAGGCAACATCCAAGGTCCGGCACCCATCATCTTATGAGATACAAATGACAGATATCACTTACGAAAAGGTGATAATTTCGAAAAAAGTAGAAGGGCAAGCAGCAATAAAATCCGAAAAGTCAAATACGATGACACCAAAAAATATCCTAGAATGTAGAAATTAGAAAAAAAAAAAGGATGCGGCTAGTCCAACCAAATACAGCAAACAGATTAGGAAGCATTGTATAGGCTTACAAGTATGGAAAGCGCCATTTTGTTTGTTTACATTTGAAAACAGCTGAGATCACCTGATTTTCAATTCTTTCATTCTCCGCACAGAGTTACATTCAAGTTTCAGAAAAAACTTTAAAATGTAAATTGAGAAATATTTTAGAAAAATGTGTTTTTATTCATTTGAATTCATTAAATAAGAAATTAAAAATGCATGCCAAGTCTTGCATTTCCAATAATAACGATAAATGTGTATGTTCCAGGCAATAATTTAAAATAATTGTGAAACTTATCGGTTTGCGCTAAAATACAACAATGTGTGTAAAATTCGTTGTCATTGTTTCTGTTTTGAACATCATATTCGTGCCTGCCGGTGGAAAAATTAGGTAGATTTGCTTTTATTTTTAAGAAACCATATAATTTAATATATATTTCTTTCCAGAGCGAAATACGGACAAGTAAGATGATCGTCGTTTAAACAAATGGTTTATTTTCTTGTACAAGCAGCCGTGGCCCGAGCAGCGCAAATCGTGGCAGAGAATTATAAGTAATAAGGGAAATAATAGTGCGTTAAGAAACTGGAGCTCGGGGAAAACTATAATTTACGTCTCTACGCAGCTCGTACGCATATGTCGGTGCATTTGCGATTGTGGCCTAAGCAGCGGCCCGAAAAACCTTACCAAACCTTTTTTTATTTTACGCTTACATCAACGTTATGCCACAATCACGTGCCGCCGCAGCTGCAGCTACTTGCAGAGGCCCACAGGCACTCGTAAAAATTGGCCACTATTTACTGGACGCAACACAAGGTAGCAGTAAAGATATTGGACCTCATGCATTAAATGTGAGTTTAAGCTCCAACTCGATTTTCAGTACAAATTCTTGAGCTTGAGGTCACCCCTTTAGTGCAAAAATTGAGTCTGGCCTTAGACTCAATTTTATGCATGAGGCCCATTAAATAGCATAAATTGGTTGGAATTGTTGGAAGTGGACCAACAACTTGCTGCCTTCTCGTCAATTTGGTTACATTGTGTTGACTACCTCCGGAGGGATTATGGATCTTGAGGAGGCCAGACGGTAACATTTGGGAGGCAAAATGCTACGATTCTTATTCTAAGCTGGGCACTGGGTATTCACACTTTTGTTAGTGTATTGAAGCTATTGCAGCTGGCAAGAGCAACATGTTTATATTATTTTTTACAAAAATAAAAAGGTGAAAGCCACTTAAAGTAATGAGTAAATTTGCGTGGAAGAAAATAAAGAATAAAGAAATTTGTATGATGAATATCGGGGAAAATCGTTTGCATCAAAATTTCTATTCAAATTTTTATTTGAATTATGACATCAACAGGGATGCTTTTAAATGTATCTTTTGAAGAGAAATTTTTATAATTCTTGTGATTATTGATATTTTCTAGAATTAAAAAAGCTAGTTCATATTAAAAAATATATTTAGACTACAAGTATGTAATGTACTTTTATTACGAACTGAAACGATTTTAATGAGTATTCATAGCTTCATAGCAGTTACATCAAAATGCATATTTGACAAGAAAGAGTATAAGATTGCCCCGTCATAGTGGCGATGATATTTCTGTACAAAAAGTAAACAAAGCCGAATTGCATGTTAAAAGAAAATGCCAGAGCAGTAAATTTTCTCAATAATAAATTTTTCGATAATAAACGGGTTTTTTAATTGTGCTAAATTCTAAAAATATATGATATACAATGAGAATTAATAAGGAAAATTTGAAAAAAAAACGGTAATGTTTGTGGAAGTATAAGTGAATTTCAGTGCATTTAAAGCTTCTGCGTCGTTTACTTTTAAATCAGAATTATCAAAATCGACAAATTCAAATTAGCGGTACGTCTTACGGTGCCACCTTTGTTCGCTGCATCGTGCATATTATGCACATGACGTTTTTAAATTTATTTTACATGCATACATGTGTACCAGTCCAAGATGAAAAAAGAAACCTAAATTAGTA
>NW_023459383.1:19176-22535 GCF_013731165.1 Rhagoletis pomonella | reverse complement strand
TTTAAAACATGTATACAAAAGATGGATGTTTTTTTTTTTAACTGAGCTATAGCTATAGACTACATATAATCTAATGGGAATCGGAGAAGCGTTGTTTTTGTCTAATTTTGGCTACTGAAAAATATTGGCGAAAAAGACAAAAAACACACTTTGCGAAGTATACTTCTTTATCCAGCTTTAGCAGCGGATGTACACGCCTGAAGGCCTATTCCGATCTAAATCAATCAAAAGACCATCTTTTAGTCCCTTTGTACAATTTGTTTTCACTCATTTGACCGCAAATGCCATTGAATTTGACTTAGTGAAAATAACCGTTAAAATAAATAGAAACAAGTAAAAAGTCTAAGGTCGGGCGGAGCCGAACATTAAATACCCGGCGCAAGTATTAAATATATGTTTTTTCACCTTTCCGAAACCTACCGCTAGATGGTAAGCCGGGGTGTATCAATTTTGAGTAAATTAGCGTCCTTAAATTTCGAAATATTGAAATTTACCGTTATATGAAAAGCGGCCGTAATTTTAGTCCGATTTCAATAATTTTCAAAGTTTTGCTTATATGTAGCAAGCACAATAACCACACCGAGTTTGGTACAAAGTGGTAGAACGGTTACCGATATACATATATGTGACCATAAGTGGGCGGTGCCACGCCCATTTTCCAAAATTTTACCATTAACGTATTTCTTGGTAAAGAATTGTTGTAAGCATTAATTTTGAATAAATTAGCTTCAATAATTACTGATTTATCGAAGATTTCGTATTTCTCTAAATTACCGTTATATGGGATGTGGGCGTGTTTATTGTCGGATTTTAAAAATTTTCGGCCATTTCGTATGTTATACCAAGGTTAACAACTGTGCCAAGTTTGGAAGAAATCGGTTACCAAGATATACACATGTAACCATAAGTGGGCGTGGCTATGCCCATTTTCCAAAAATGTATAATATTCTTATTTTTCGTCATCATCAGTAGTTACTAAAATATCGCAGTTTTCGTATTTCTGGAAATTACCGTTATATGGGAAGTGGGCGTGGTTACAGTCCGATTTCGCCCATTTTCAATACCAACCTACCTTGGATTAAGAGAAACCTACATACCAAATTTCATTGAGATATCTCAATTTTTGCTCGAGTTATCGTGTACACGGACGGACGGACAGACGGACAGACGGGCGGACGGACGGACAGACAGACATGGCTTAATCGATTTCTTTTTTCATCCTGATCATTTATGTATACATTTGTCTATATCTATCTCGATTCGTTTTGGCTGTTACAAACAACCGTTATGTGAACAAAATTAATATACCCTAGTGCACAAGTGCGCTCGGGTATAAACATACGAATTTGAGGATAGCTAAGCAAAGTGTTAATTTTTCGTAGTGGCTGCTCTAAATGCAATGTAAAATGTTTAAGATAATACATATTATGACTTTTTTAATTTCTTCCTTTTGGCCACTTTTCTTTAAAATTGTTTATTCTTCTATGCATCTGAAGATGATTGTACCTAAAATCTAGTGTCTGTACCTAATGTACCTCTAAGTCATCAAACGTCGGAAAAGGGTACAATTGTGCCTACTTTTTCATCCCTGCTACATATATGAATTTCTTCATTCATTCCAAAAGACAAGCGCATAAATATGTATGCATTGATAAATGTAAATATGTGCATACATATGTACGATTGGTCTGCTTTCGTCTTCCCCTCGCCATACTCAAACACAGACAAATTATTATATTTCTGCGAATTGCCAGGACGCCACCAAAATTAACCATAGGTTGACTAAATATTTTGGTTTTCGCATAAGTTAACTTTTAATAAAGCCATACTCGTACATTTTATATGGAGAATAATAATATTTCGTTTAAAATTCTGCATGAAAATTAACTAAAAAATTCATGTTATACTAACAGCTGGAATGAAAAAAACTATGTCCGCTAAAACTATGTCCGCTAAAATGGGTTAAAATCAAATTTGAGTTGACATGTTTACACGCATGCATGCAGGCATACATATGGACATATACAGTGGACTAGCACTAGCTTGGACATAGCATATCTTGTACTTTGATGTCGTTGAATCTTTTATGGTACTGAAGATTTGCTTACGGGTGAAAAAAATTAAAAATCATCCGTGGATATATGTAAATATATTTTTATAAACGCTTTGAAGTTTAGAAATTTTTAATATTCAAAAATAAATAGAATATTTTTTTTGCAATTATACAAATGGTGTTCAAGGCACATTGACCCACCTGTACAAAAAGCGTGGCGCGTCATGGACAAAAATTTTACAATTTCGGACCGAAAAATGTGCAAACGAGCAAAGTTGCCACGTTACATTTGTGAACTTCCGATAAAACCACATATGTTTGTGAATTTAGGAGTTTTGATTTTATTAAAAAAAAAATTATGTATTTTCCTGCAGAAAACGTTCACTTTATTTAATGTTAATTAAAATTACACCCTAAAATACTAGTTAGTGACTGAAATATTGTTGTGGAACAGAGAAATAGATTTTTTTGCCAAAAATTACCAAACATTACCAAAATTCGAGATAACTAATTTTACTGGATATAGAGAAATAATTGCCACTTTTCACTTGGCTGGCCGAGATTTCTTCAATTTTAAATTTTAGAATTTTTGTGTCGGATTGAAAAAGTTGCGCTTGTTGGTGATGAATTTGCGAGGAGATGTGCGCGGCGGATTTTATGTATGAATTTACTTGGCCTTGAGAAATATGCGAATGCATTTATGAATGAAATAGTTTTTGTTGTACTTGAATATGTGCGTGATTATGTATGTATGCTGAGTTGTACATATGTACCTATGCATGTGCGTAGTAATTGGCAGAAATATGCACATACGTATGTATGTATGTACATACTTATCTATATATGCATGTATGCATGTGTGTATTTATGTTATCAATTAATGGAGTATGTATTTACATACATATACGTGGGAAATGCATTTTCATTTGACTGCAAAACTATAGGGGCATATTCGTAGACGAAATAAAGACGACTCTGAAGTTAAAGTTTGTGTACCTCAAATAAGAAGGAAGTTATTATATGAATGTTATAGTATGTGCATGTGTAAGAACGTTATCAATAAATAATTTTCGAGGTTGTTTAGGTATGTATGTACACATATTCATTATCAATGCATAAATGATTTGGAGTATGTGCATTTTTACATATGTAGTACATATGTAAGTACATACATACATCCGTATGCGCATGCGTGAGAAATAAAGTCGACTCTAAACTTAGTTGCAGCTTTTACAGATATTCTATTGAAAATTAAGTCTGAAATCTGTAACTAACTTTAGAGTCGACTTTATTTTGACTATGAATA
>NW_023459383.1:13181-19076 GCF_013731165.1 Rhagoletis pomonella | reverse complement strand
TTGGGTGGATGCTGTCAAATCGACGATGAGAGGGTTAGCGGTCCGCGAATGGCGCGACCTTTATTTTCTGGATCGTGATACATATGTGTACTTATATGTGCCATTGTTATTGCTGTTGCCTTTTGTACTTACATAGCTTTTTTCTGCACATTCATTGCTGTTGCTGATATGTCGGCGTACTTATTAGCGTCACTTGAAGCTATAGCTATTGAATCCAATACATGATTACATCTATACAAACATGCATACATACATATATAGGGGCAAATTTACATGCACGATTGTTGCTTCTTTTCGCTTGGGAGTTAGATAATAGTTTTTTTCACAGCTGCTGCTGTTGCTGCTAGTGCTTTTCTGCTGCCCTTTTCACTTTTGCTGACATTTGCTGTTCATTTTTTTATTTGTTGTTGCTGGAGCTTCTATCACCGCTTCGTTTAAGTTGTTGATTAAGGAATATGTGAGAATTTATAGGTGCTTCTTGTTGTTGATATGTATTTTATTGCTTTTTACTTTGCTGTTCTCTACTCGTGGCTTATGTGCCCCAGCAGTAGTATAGCATTTCTACGATTTTATAGCTTCTTTACGTGCTCCACTGCCTGAATGGTCATTATGGAAATTGTGATTTTGCTCGGGGTATTTATTTTTTAGGTTTCCATCACATTCATATTATTTATGTAATCAACTACGATTGCCATTACCGATCTATTCTCATTCTCATTAACATTCACATTACCATTACCGTATTCATTATCACACACTGTATTACCATTATCATTACCATTACCGTTACCATTCCAAACTATTACCAACAACTTTACGATTTATTACCACTACCTACTCCATTACACTCACCATTACCGTACTCAATACCGTTACCGCCACCATTACCAATAATATTACCAACCTATTACTACTAACATTACGATTACCAATGTCAGTACCACTGCCATCAGTATAACTATTATGCATACCATTACCATTACCACATTACCGGCGCCATTATCACTACCATTACCAATACCATTAGCATTAAACATCCATTCGAATCCACATTGCCATTACCTTTACCATTACTGCTACTATTATCAATACCATTCCGATTACAATTACCATTACCATTGCCATTATACCACTACCTCTACCATAATCATTACCATGACCATAATCATTACCATTACCATTACTGTGACTATTAATACTACAATTTCAATTCCATTTTTTCCCTCTTCGAAGGATGCGGAAATATAACTGCTTGCGGATCGTAAAGATTGAGGGCAATTAATACAAAACAAGTAAGAAAGTCTAAGTTCGGGCGGAGCCGAACATTAAATACCCGGCGCAAGTATTAAATATATGTTTTCCACCTTTCCGAAAGCTACCGCTACATGATAAGCCGGGGCGTATACATTTTAAGTAAATTAGCGTCCTTAAATTTCGAAATATTGCAGTTTCAAGCATATCTGAAATTTACCGTTATATGAAAAGCGGCCTCAATTTTAGTCCGATTTCAACAATTTTCAACGGTTTGCTTTTATGTGGCAAGCACAATAACCATACCGAGCTTGGTACAAATTGCTACAACGGTTAGCGAGATAAATATGTGTGATCACAAGTGGGCGGTGCTACGCCCATTTTCCAAAATTTTGTCATAAACGTATTTCTTGGTAAAGAATTGTTGCAATCATCAATTTTGAATAAATTAGCTTCAATATTTACTGATTTATCGAAGATTTTGTATTTCTCGAAATTACCGTTATATGGGATGTGGGCGTGGTTATTGTCCGATTTTAGAAATTCGGCCAGTTGGTATGCTGTATCAGGACCAACAACTGTGCCAAGTTTGGAAGAAATTGGTGTAGCGGTTACCAAGATATACACATGTAACCATAAGTGGGCGTGGCTACGCCCATTTGCCAAAATTTTGCAATATTCTTATTTTTCGTCTAAAACTCATTGCAAATATCAATTTTGAGTGAATTATCTTCAGTAGTTACTAAAATATCGCAGTTTTCGTTTTTTCTGAAAATTACCGTTATATGGGAGGTAGGCGTGGTTATTGTCCGATTTTTAAAATTTTCAGCCATTTAGTAAGCTGTACTAAGGCCAACAACTGTGCTAAGTTTGGAAGAAATTGGTGCAGCGGTTACCAAGATATACACATGTAACCATAAGTGGGCGTGGCTACGCCCATTTTCCAAAAATTTATAATGTTCATGTTTTCCGTCTGAAACTCATTGTAACTATCAATTTTGAGTGAATTAGCTTCAGTAGTTACTAAAATATCGCAGTTTTCGTATTTCTTAAAATTACCGTTATATGGGAGGTAGGCGTGGTTATTATCCAATTTCGCTCATTTTCAATACCATCTGTCCCACGCCCAAAAGAAGTTCACGTACCAAGTTTCGTTAAGATATCTCAATTTTTACTCGAGTTATCGTGTGCACAGACGGACGGACGGACGGACGGACGGACGGACAGACAGTCACCGCTTAATCGATTTCTCTTTTCATTCTGATCATTTATGTATACATTTGTCTATATCTATCTCGATTCGTTTTGCCTGTTACAAACAACCGTTATGTGAACAAAGTTATAATACCCTTGTGCACAAGTGCGCTCGGGTATAAAAAAGTACAACAGTAGTTTTGTAGCTAGAAAATATAATCATGAAAAAAATATATATTTGCATTGATCGAAAATACCTAAATCCTGCGTATTTATTTAATCAAAAAAGTCGACATCATTTTTTTTTAG
This sequence comes from Rhagoletis pomonella, assembly GCF_013731165.1. Classification (NCBI taxonomy): domain Eukaryota; kingdom Metazoa; phylum Arthropoda; class Insecta; order Diptera; family Tephritidae; genus Rhagoletis; species Rhagoletis pomonella. Next base: position 16,322 of record NW_023459383.1, on the reverse strand, counting down.
TTGTGTTTCTTTTGAATACTGTGCGCGATCTCTTTACATACAAACACAAGTGTACCAGGCAATTATTGGTACCTGATTAATTTTAATACTAACTTAAATCTATAATATATATTTTTATAGTCTTACTGAATTTACGAGCAAATTTTATTTAATACCTGTAATCACATTACATACTTATTTAATACTTTTTCAACTCGCCCCTTGGGCGTATACGTAACCTCCACGCTGCAGCGTCGCTATTTAACTTCATTTTTATTATCTACCCATAACAGCGGGGATTTCACTTTCAGTTACACGTACATAAATTGGCAAACAATCTTTAAATATTTGCGGATGCATGCAACTCAAAAAATAAATAAAAAATTGAAATAGAAAGCCCTAAATGTCAAAACAAAAGAATACTCGTAAAAACCAATTTATTGCAGTGAACGAACGTACATGTCAGCACAGAAATTACACACTTCACTACAAGTCGCTGATTATTTAAGTTACGCGAGCGTGCACCAGGCACCTACGCTAATCATTTGCAGCGAGCACAAAGAGTTCGCGGCTGAGGTGCATCGAAAGGTCGTTTCGAGAGTGGGGGAAAGGCTGATTATCTAATAACATCCGCGGCATATTTAAACGTCAAATGCGAATGTAGAGGTGGAATACAGACAAATACTACATACACTAAAAATAATGTTTCCGTACAGTGTTTTTTTTTATATTTGCAATGTTTTTCGTAATACATTTTGTCGTTAATTTTTAATAGAAATATAGTTCATTTCGCATCAAATGGCATATAAATTAATGATTCATAGTTTTTACAAAATTTAGGAAAATTCGAAAAATGTTCAAACAAATTTTCAACTTTTAAACAAAATTTGTTAAAAATTTTTGAGTATGCAGTTTTATAGTTCACTCAATTTCAGTATAATAAAGTACAAATAAAGATGATGTTGCTAATTTTCCCTATGTAACGGATGCGTCATAGTTTTTTTTGTATGGAAAAATATATCGAAAACCGTCAGAAAAAATTCTCAAAAATCAACGGTAGTTTATAGCCACTTAAAATTTGCACTTTATTATACTGAAATTGAGTGAGCTACAAAACCGCATACTCAAAAAGTTGAAAATTGGTCGAATTTTCCTAAATTTTGTAAAAACTTTGAATCTTCAAAAAAAAAAAAATAAATAAAAATTATTAAATGAATAAAATGATATTTTTTTAGACGTTCCTGTGAGGTGTGGAATCACTCTCTCTATTGATGGCTTTGCTAAAACCTGATGATTTTCTAATAAATGCGCCTGAAAAGTTCTATAGTTAGCCAAAAGTAATTTTTTATGCGTTATTGCTCACCTCCAAATGCATTCGCTTCTGCCATAACCTCAACAGCTTTTTTGCGGTGTCCCTTTCCAGGAACATTCGGAAGCGACGACACTTTCTCGATTGAATTTGAATTGATTGAGTTTTCATCTAACAGACTAGATACAAAGAAAAGGAGAAACAATACAACAAAAAACGCTTTGACTTCCTTTCCACTCCATACTCGGCGTGCTCCGGAAACACTCATTCGAGGTGTTACTGTGGGCGTCCTTTTTCACTCCGTATTTAAGGCGCTCCGCATTTGGCTAGCTGGGTAAGTAATGAAAAAGAAAACTATTTTAATTTGCTTTAACATGCTCGATAGCCCACAGAGTACTCAGTATTTTGCATACTGCATTCGGTTCTCATGGTAATAAATTCCAACCTTTCCCACATCAGCTGATCTGCGCGCGGCTGAAGCAATCCTAATTTTCTAAATGTATGCTCATTGCACAAAAAACTTTTATCAGAATTATGACTACGAATTTTTGTATTTGTAAAACTGTGTGAGATGTGTTACGCCACATGATTTTAAGTTTCTCATTTAAGCTACTAAATGCTTAAGCACATACAAATTTTACGCTTAAATCGGTGCAGCTCCATAAACATATTTCAAATAAATTTTTACTTTTGAATAAAATATGAACACCAAAAACATGCTTTTTTTCTGTAAACATATATTACAGTTGAAAATAGCAGCCGTTAGGAAATATATGTTTTTTGGGCAAAACATCGCACTGAGGAAATGCATAAAAAATGCTTGCGAATGCAGCATAAAAGTTTCCAGCTGTCTGTAATGAGCTGTAATCTATGCGCGACAACGAAAAGTTGCGACGCTTTTTAACGAGCCGGAAAAAATGATTGAGTGGCAGCTGGCAAAAATTAGATGGCTGACGTTTGAAGATGGCTGCGTTAGCGGTGCTGATGGATTGCGAGTAGTTTGCGGGGAAGCTTGAGCGTGTGCATGTTGCTGCTTAAAATAAATTAACACAAATGTTATGGTGGAAAAGATATGTTAATTTATGAAATAAGTGTATCTACATTTAACTAAATAATAATATAGAAATCGCAGAAACTTACGTACACTCAGAAAAAAACATTTCCTTAAGACAAGAAAACAGTATCCTTATTTTAGAGTTACTGTTTTTTCCTTAATATTACCAAAATGTTCCTCAATTTGAAAAGTTTTCCCTTAATTCAGGTTCAAGCTAAGAATAGGGCGTCATTAAATTGATGAAGTAAATTTACTCAATATAAGTAATAATTTTCTTTAAATAGTTTTAAATTTTGTCAGTGCTGTTAACCCATTCCTGCCTAATGGGTATTTAAATACCCAAGAAAGTGGTGTCACTAAATAAATTCTAGCTTGGGCTAGGAAAGAGATATCGAAGTTATATTTTTTTTTTGATTGAAGAGGAAGAATGGGCCTTAAAAAATAAAATTATGTCAGTATATTGTTTTCGTTAAAAACTTTTTTTTTTTTAAGCCAAAAATCGAGGTTTTTTTTTTATCGGAAAATGCTTAGGAAAAGCGCTCCCAAATATAGGGAAATGGGAAAAACGAAAAAAGCTCACCTTACCAGATAGCTTCAGGTGTCCTTCATGTAATGAAAAAAACGCTATAGAGATATCTCAACACACCTGGCCGTTACACCTGGTTAAATGAAAATGGGTATTTAAATACCCGACAGTCCAATGTGGGTACACAAAAAGTCTTTTTTTTCCTATATGGAAACATTTAATTTGCAGTGAATAAAACGCATAATTAAATAGAATTTTTTTTTATTTTACTGA
>NW_023459383.1:7743-13081 GCF_013731165.1 Rhagoletis pomonella | reverse complement strand
CCAAGAGCCGCCTCATCGGATGTTGTCATTGTCCATGCTTCTGCGCCATATACCAGCACGGGCATGATGAGTGACTTATAGAGCGTGGTTTTCGTACGTCGAGAGAGGACTTTACTCCTGAATTGCCTACTCAGTCCAAAGTAGCACTTGTTGGCAAGAGTGATTCTGCGTTGGATTTCAATGCTGACATTATTATCGGTGTTAATGCTGGTTCCCAAGTAAACGAAATTCTCTACTTTCTCGAAATTGTAACTGTCAACAGTAACGTGGGTGCCAAGGCGCGAATGTGCTGACTGTTTGTTTGATGACAGGAGATACTTCGTCTTGTCCTCGTTTACCACCAGACCCATGCGCTTTGCTTCCCTATCCAACTTGGAAAAGGCAGAACAGACTTCGCGGTTTTTGTTACCGATGATGTCGATGTCATCGGCATAAGCCAGCAATTGCACGCTCTTGTAGTAAATTGTTCCTGAGCGGTTCAGTTCTGCAGCTCTTATTATCTTCTCCAACATCAGATTAAAGAAGTCACATGAAAGGGAGTCGCCCTGTCTGAAACCCCGTTTTGTGGCGAACGGCTCGGAGAGGTCTTTTCCAATTCTGACGGAGCTGGTGGTATTGCTCAACGTCATTTTACACAGCCGTATGAGTTTTGAGGGGATGCCAAATTCAGACATAGCGGCGTATAGGCAACTCCTTTTAGTGCTGTCAAAAGCGGCTTTAAAGTCGACAAATAGGTGGTGAGTGTCGATCCTTTTCTCGCGGGTCTTTTCCAAGATTTGGCGTATTGTGAATACCTGGTCTATGGTGGATTTGCCAGGTCTAAAGCCACACTGATAAGGCCCAATCAGTTCATTGAAGTGTGCCTTTAGGACTTCTTAAATGAGTGATTTTGGAATCCCAGAAAGCTTCCTCAGGTAATTCCCAAAAAAATCCACGCGGACTCCCCTATTCGCCTATTATTTTGTGAAAAGCACTCCTTGAATCATGCGAAGACAACTTAGACGTAGTGTTTTGGCAGTGCTCCGATTACAGACCGAAAAGGAGGATTCACGGGCTTTCAAATTGCTCCTAACTTAATTTATATAATTCAAATTTTTTCATCATTTCTTTTTATTGAAAAAATTTAAATTAAAGACAATTATTTAACATCATATTCTTCAAAAAAACAAAAATACAAATAATGAAATGAATAAAAAAGATATTCAGGCATGTTCCAGAAAAGTAGTAGAATGAAAATGAAGTGAAAATCAAAAATAAAACTTTTCATTTTTGATGTTTTAGAAAAGTAGCGATTTGCTGGTTCATTTTTAAAATTTGATGTTCGAAAAAACGGAATTCAAAAGCATAGTGTAAAATGTAGAACACCAAAATGTGAAATTGAAGTATTTTTAAACAACTTTCACTCCAAAGTAGAATGCAGAACATGCCTGATTTTTTTTTAAGACGTTCCTGTGAGGTGTGGATCCACTCGCTCTATTGATGGCTTTGCCAGAACCTGATGATTTTCTAATAAATGAGCCTGAAAAGTTCTAAAGTTAGCCAAAAGTTATTTTTTATGCATTATTGCTTACCATAGCCTCGACAGCTTTTTTGCGGTGTCCCTTTCCAGGAGCATTCGACACTTTCTCGATTGAGTTTGAATTGATTGAGTTTTCATCTTACAGACTAGATACAAAGAAAAGGAAAAACAAGATAACAAAAAACACTTTAACTCCCTTTCCACTCCATACTCGGCGTGCTCCGGAAACACTCATTGGAGGTGTTACTGTAGGAGTCCTTTTTCACTCCGTATTTAAGGCGCTCCGCATTTGGAAAAGAAAACTATTTTAATTTGCTTTAACATGCTCGATAGCCCACAGAGTACTCAGTATTTTGCGTACTACCTTCGGTTCTAGTGGTTACTAATTCCAACCTTTCCCACATCAGCTGATCTGCGCGCGGCTGAAGCAAACCTAATTTTCCAAATCTATACTCATTGCACCAAAAACTTTAATGATAATTATGACTACGAATTTTTGCCTACATGGCATGAAGTTTTGTGCCTCTTTTGAAGAGGATGGCTTTCTGGTGTGACCGGCTAACCTAGCCTTATGCAATCTAACTGTGCTTATACATACTTCATATACTATATTTACATACGTATGTATTTGTAAAAGTGTGTGAGATGTGTTACGCCATATGATTTTAAGTTTCTCATTTAAGCTACTAAATGCTTAAGCACATACAAATTTTACGCTTAAATCGGTGCAGCTCCATAAAACTATTTCAAATAAATTTTTGCTTTTGAATAAAATATGAACACCAAAAACATGATTTTTTTTCTGTAAACATACATATATTACAGTTGAAAATAGCAGCCGTTAGGAGACTGTGCTAATAATAAGTATGTATGTATTTTGGGCAAAACATCGCACTGAGGAAATGCATAAAAAATGCTTGCGAATGCAGCATAAAAGTTTCCAGCTGTCTGTAATGAGCTGTAATCTATGCGCGACAACGAAAAGTTGCGATGCTTTTTAACGAGCCGGAAAAAATGGTTGATGGCTGACGTTTGAAGATGGCTGCGTTAGCGGTGCTGATGGATTGCGAGTAGTTTGCGGGGAAGCTTGAGCGTGACATAGCCGCGAGGGAAAAGTGTGCATGTGTTGGTGCTTAAAATGAATTAACACAAATGTTTTGGTGGAAAAGATATGTTAATTTATGAAAAAAGTTTATCTACATTTAACAAAATAATAATATTGAAATCGCAGAAACTTACGTACACTCAGAAAAAAGCATTTCCGTAAAACAAGAAAACAGTATCCTTATTTTAGAGTTACTGCTTTTTCCTTAATATTTCGAAAATATTTAAGAAGTTTTTCCTTAATTCAGGTTCAAGCTAAGAATAGGGCGTCATTAAATTGATAAAGTAAATTTACTCAATATAAGTAATAATTTTCTTTAAATAGTTTTGAATTTTTTCAGTGCTGTTAAGACAAAGTTAATTGCTTTCCTGGCAAATGTCGGCTGTGGCGTCGTGTGAAGACTACTGCTTCTGGTTCTGAGATGGCAAGTTCGAGTCCGATTGGAGGAGCTTAGAGTAAGGTAAGTAAATTATTTCAATTTAAATATAAATTACAAATTATAAAATTACTTTCATATACGGAAAAACCTAAATATTCAAATACCACAATAAATAAATTACATACATTTTTTTAACGCAATTTAAAAAAATTACAATTAAAAAATACATAAAAAATAAAATATTAAAAAAAAAATCCTGCTCTGAGACTCGAACCTTGTATCTCTCGACTAGCACTCCAGAGCTTTGCTCTGACGGCCATTGCCACTGTTTGAGCGCAACGAGCAAAATGACATACTTATCCCTTTCACGGGGGATGAAATGGCAAGAAAATTTTTCCTAAAAACTAAGGAATTATGTTTCCTTAAACTGAGTCAAACCGTTTACTCATATTAAGGTAGCCATGTCATTGGAGCAATTTCAATGTAATATTTCCTTAGAATAATACTTTTTTCCTAGCATCAAGGAATTTTTTTTCTGAGTGTAAGAGACATTCTTTGAACCTTCTTCCTGCGAATTTTTCTACTAACTTAAAAAAATTTGAAAGAAAATATTATGTTCCTAAGAAAATCTAGCTTTCCGGTGGCGGGTGGCATATTGGCCTTGGAGGTAATTTCCACATTAAGTTTAAGGTAAACATTATTTTTTAACTAATAACCTCAATTTTTATCACGAATTCGGAAAGAACGGGAAGCTTTGCGTTCAGACAAGGTATTATATGTGGGGTCCATTTAACGCCAAAGATCGTAAGAAGGTCAGGTCAATCTTGCTTTTTATATTTTTTCACCCAAGCTCGGATGGAGGATCAACAGAAGGTACTTCCTTTAAAGTTACTTTTTTCGGAAACGATATTTGCTTAAACTTACCGCAGTTGGGTAAAAAGAGTGAAAAATGAAGCGAAACATTGACCTTCATACGATCTTGGGGGTTATTTCCGAATACGTTATAAAAAAAAAGTAAGTGCGCCTGGGTCACACTAGAGAAGTGAAACTTACGTTACATACATATATATTTTGTCTCATAACCAAATACATAGATACGTACATACATACATACATCTACTTTTGCTAAAGGTTATATTTTTTGTCTTTTTTCTATCTACATCCCTACCTCTACCTCTGTTCATTCTATTTACATTTATGTTATTCTGTTTTCCTTAATCTTGATTTTTATTTTTATACTCTATCGACAACAAAATCGATAGTAACATCCAACAAAGCATCGATAACAAAATCGATGACAAATTCGATAAATAACATCGATAACAAAATCGATAAATAATCGATAACAAAGTCGATAAAAATATCGATAACAATATCGAGAACAAAACCGTTAAAAATATCGATCATTATATCGATAAATCCCGAGAATCTCTAAAATCCCCGAATAGTTCCCAGATTGAGTCTATGTGTCTATCTACATATATCCTTTTCTCTATAATTATGTACCTTTATTTTAATCTTTCTTCATCTATCTTCATCTTTACTTTTATCGGTATCCTCATCCTCGTCCTCATCTTTTTCTTTATACTTATATTTTCTTTTACTTTTATGTTTATTATTTTCTTCATCTACATATTCCCCTTCACCTTTGCCCTTATACATAAGTTATACATGAAGTGTTCAAATTTACCTTGGTCTTCATTTTTGCCTTTATATTTACGCACCTTTGTTTTTGTTTGTATTTTTACCGTTGCCTTTATCCTTTTCTTTATCTGTGTACGTACTCACCTTTACTTTCATTCTTGTATTGGCCTTTTTCTGAGTTTTATTCTTTAACATTTTATTAGCAAGTTTTTATTAAATATATAACATACATTCAAAAAGCACTTGTTTCCGCCCAAACCATTTCCGTTGCACCATTTCCGTTGAATTTGCCAATTTGCTCCCAACCAACCAACCGCCGCTAAAGAAGTTTCACTTCAAAAACAGGTAACCTTTGTATAATTCTACCTTTCATGAGCATGAAATGGTATTATAACTTTGGTCCGATGTTTGTAAGTACCAGAACAAAAAGAGATAGGCCCATTAAAATGTATACTTATATGATCAGAACGTCGAGCTGAGTTGATTTAGCCATGTCCGTCTGTCCGTCTGTCCGTCTGTCTGTCTGTTTGTATGCAATCTAGTCTCTCAGTTTTCGAGATATCCGTATCAAATTTGGTAAGTGGGTATATTTTTATAATGTATTAATCATTTGTCGGAACCGAAAGAATCGGACCACTATAACATATAGCTCCCATACAACTGATTGTTCAGATATGAGATTTTTCGTTAT
>NW_023459383.1:4973-7733 GCF_013731165.1 Rhagoletis pomonella | reverse complement strand
CGGGTCACTATAACCTATAGCTCCCATACAACTGATTGTTCAGATATACAATTTTTCGTTATAACTCCTCCATTTATATAGCTAGGAACATGAAATTCCGCACTGTTTTCAATACATATCAACAGAAAACTTAGAGTGAAAATTAAAAAGATCGGGTAACTATAACCTATAGCTCCCATACAACTGATTGTTCAGATATGAGATTTTTCGTTATAATTCATCCATTTATGTAGCTAAGACCATGAAATTTCGCGCTGTTTTCACTCATTATCAACAGAAGACTTATAGCGAAAATAACAAAGATCGGGTCACTATAACCTGCAGCCCCCACACAACTGATTGTTCAGATATGAGGTCTTTTATCATAACTCCTTCATTTATGCAGCTAGGAATATGAAATTTCGCACCATTTTCACTCATTATTAACAGAATACTTACAGTGAAAATAACAAGGATCGGATGACTACAACATATATCTTCCATACATCTGATTGTTCAGATATGGGATTTTACGGTAAAACTCCTTTATTTGAACAGCTAAAACCGATAAATTTCGTAAGATATTTTATAATTAATAATACAAAGTCTACTGAGAAAATCATCAAAATCTATGCTGTATAAGCTTTATCTCCTATAGCACTGATTGTTAAGATACCAGTTTTTGCCATATATCCCTTTATGTACGAAACTAAACCCAATAAATTGTGTTACCGGTTTACATACCGATCACATAGCAGTGAGAATCACTTAGATTGGTGCCATATAAAGTATATCTTCCATACCTCTGATTGTTTAGAGGCGATTTTTTATATAAGTATGTAACTCCTCTATCGATGTATGCAGATGTATTCAAAAGCAGTGATCTGTCAAAGTAAAATTTGCAGATGTTCATGAAAGGTATGAAGCCTTCGGAATAGCCGAAGACAGCGCTGCTCTTACTTGTTTTTATTTCAAAAACATCATAATTGAAGGCACATTTGGAAAATACGTCGTTTTAAATAGTTAAAATTTAATCAAAATTTCAAGTACCGTTATCTCGAACACCGGAGCCAATCTGGTAAAACGGGGTCTATTTTTTACAAGCTTTTATTTATAACCAGGCAACAATACCTCTTTGAAGATAAGAGTTCAACGCAGAATGGTTCTAAAAAATTCGGCCACGCGATGCAAAAATAATGAAGCATAAGTTCTATGTATGTATATTAGGGTGGTCTAAAAATGAATTTGAAAAAGTAAAGTCGGAGTTTTAATGGCGCCACCCTCTAGCATTGTTCTATGACGAAAAAAATATACCCCTACTTTTTAATTTTTAACTAAATAAAAAATTTAGGGAGCGCAAAAAGTTTTCCATGTATTTTATATGGGAAAAAAAGTTTTCGTAGAAACGGTATAGAATTCTTGAAAATCAATACTTTTCGATCAAAAAATCGTATTTCTCTTCAGCAGATTCCCAATAACAATACCCAATTGTTTATTTAACCATTTTTCATGGTAACTATATTTTATGGGACAGCTAAAACCCCCAGGAAATACAATGGGGGGAACAAGAAAAAGATCTTTAGTATCAAAATATGGTTAAATAAACAATGGGATATTAATATTGGAAGTCTCCTGAAAAGAACCAGAGTTTTCCTAACAAAAAATATTGATTTCCAACAATACTATACCATTTCTACGAAAAGTTGTTTTCCCCCCATATAAAATACATGGAAACATATGTACATACCTATGCACTGCTTGGTCCCTTAATTGTTTTTATTTAGAAAGTATGTCAACATATGCACCCTTGTATCAAGTATGTACGTATGTATGTATGTACACACATATCTATGTTGCTCACTCTTCTTGTCTTTATTTTAAGCGGAAACACAAACGCCTACATACTCTCCACCTCTCTATGAGTGAGCGTTCATTTCCGTTTTCTCTGCTCATCCGCTCTTGAAATGCTTTTTTTGCTGCGCAATCGGTTAGCGCAAAATCAATATATGCGTTGCATATGCAAAATCAATATATATATAGCGTTGTAGCATACATAACAAAGGAAAAAAATATTTCTACGAAATGATAAACTCTTCCTTTTTCCGAAGTCGGTTGAAACTGAATCGAAGGAAAAGAAACTAAAAAAAAAAAATATGATTAACCAAATCAAATCAAAATGCAATAAAATAAAATCAAACACAATACATTAAAAAAAATTGCTAGAAGGAATTAAAATAATATAAACTAAAGTAAAATAAAATAAAATAAAATTATATTAAATTAAATTAAATTAAATAGATAACATAAAATAAAAATTAAAATTAAACAAAGTATAACAAAATTAAGTATAACATAATACAGTAAGGTAAAATAAGCATGGATAGCGAAAGAAATAAATTAAATATCATAAAAGAAAATTTAACAAAAAACCAAATACAACAAAATTAAGTTTAATGTAATTAAAAAAGAAAATAAAATAAAACCAAATAAAATAATATAAAAAAATAAACTAAAATAAAAAAAGAACAAAATAAAATAAAATAAAACAAAGTAGAATTAAATATCAGGGACCGTAATCATTATGAGTTTTATCAAAAAAATTAACTTTTAATCATTATTTTGAGATTTTAATACTTGCGATCAATCATAATAATCACCTTTTTAGTTTTATTGTATTGCTCAGAAAATACAATCATTTATTGAGTTATATTTTTTTGATAAAAAATAAAACTCATTTTTCGAGCGTTATTTTTTTGCTCTGAAGTAATAATTATTTTGTGA
>NW_023459383.1:0-4873 GCF_013731165.1 Rhagoletis pomonella | reverse complement strand
TTTTTTTTTTTTTCTATCAACTTCTATGGCCTCCCAGACACATATTTAAAAATTTCATCAAAATCGTACCAGCGGGTCTATGGGTAGGCATTAATGGGTTAAGACAAAGTTAATTGCTTTCCTGGCGGCTGTGGTGTCGTGTGAAGACTACTGCTTCTGGATGGCAAGTTCGAGTCCGATTGGAGGAGCTTAGAGTAAGGTAAGTCAATTATTTCAATTTAAATATAAATTACAAATTATAAAATTACTTTCATATACGGAAAAACTTAAATACTCAAATACCATAAAATATAAATTAGATAAATTTTTTTAACGCAATTAAAAAAATACATAAAAAATAAAATATTAAAAAAAATAAAAATTCCTGCTCTGAGACTCGAACCTTGCATCTCTCATCTAGCACTCCAGAGCTTTGCTTAATAGTTTGCTCATATATTCAAAGTATATTACTCTCTCGCTCTGACGGCCATTGCCACTGTTTGAGCGCAACGAGCAAAATGACATACTTATTCCTTTCACGGGGGATGAAATGGCAAGACAATTTTTCCTAAAAACCAAGGAATTATGTTTCCTTAAACTGAGTCAAACCGTTTACTCATATTAAGGTCATTGGAGCCATATCAAGGTAATATTTCCTTAGAATAATGTACTTTTTTCCTAGCATCAAGGAATTTTTTTTCTGAGTGTAAGAGACATTCTTTGCACCTTCTTCCTGTGAATTTTTCCACTAACTTAAAAAAATTTGAATGAAAGTATTATGTTCCTAAGAAAATCTAGCTTTCCAATATCGTAAGAAGGTCAGGTCAATCTCGCTTTTAATATTTTTTCACTCAGTTTAACCTTCACAATCACCTCTAAGCTCGGATGGAGGGTCAACAAAAGGTACTTCCTTTAAAGTTACTTTTTTCGGAAACGATATTTGCTTAAACTTACCGCAGTCGGGTAAAAAGAGTGAAAAATGAAGCGAAATATTGACCTTCATACGATCTTGGGGGTTATTTCCGAATACGTTATAAAAAAAAAGTAAGTGCGCCTGGGTCACACTAGAGAAGTGAAACTTATGTTACATACATATATATTTTGTCTCATAACCAAATACATAGATATGTACATACATACATACATCTGCTTTTGCTTAAGGTTATATTTTTTGTCTTTTTTTCTATCTAGACCCTTACCACTACCTCTGTTCGTTCTGTTTATATTTATGTTATTCTGTTTTCCTTAATCTTGATTTTTATTTTTATACTCTATCGACAACAAAATCGATAGTAACATCCAACAAAGTATCGATAACAAAATCGATAAATAATCGATAACAAAATCGATAAAAATATCGATAGCAATATCGATAACAATATCGAGAACAAAACCGATAAAAATATCGATTATTATATCGATAAATCCCGAGAATTTCTTAAATCTTAAAATAGTTCCCAGATTGCGTCTCTGTGTCTCTATCTATATCCTTTTTTCTATAATCACCTTTATTTTAATCTTTCTTTATCTATCTTCATCTTTACTTTTATCGGTATCCTCATCCTCATCCTCATCTTTTTCTTTATACTTATATTTGCTTTTACTTTTATGTTAATTATTTTCTTCATCTACATATTCCCCTTCACCTCTGCCCTTATACACAAGTTATACATAAAGTGTTTAAATTTACCTTGGTCTTCATTTTTGCCTTTATCTTTACGCACCTTTGTTTTTGTTTGTATTTTTACATTTGCCTTTATCCTTTTCCTTATTTGTGTACGTACTCACCTTTACTTTCATTCTTGTATTGGCTCCACTTTTAGAGATAGCGGTACTTGAAACTTTGCTCAAATTTTAACTATTTTATAAAAAACTCCCTCTGTTTTGAAGATATTTTACTAAAATTTTGCACGCGATTGTATTTTAATATTACCTTCACTATCTCTTAAAATCATCGTAATCGGTTCACTTTAACATCTAGCTCCCATAAAACTGATTATTCAAAGCCGTTTTTTTGCGTTATAACTAGTACAATCAAGCAGGTAAAAATTTAGTATAGGTTCACTTTAACACATAGCACGCATACGATTTATTATTCAGATATGAAGTTAGAGTTATACCGCAAAAACACATATTTGAGTAATCAGTTGTATTGAAGCTATATGTCAAAATGAACCTACTTCGATTATTTTGAGGAAGAATTCAGGTAATATTAATAAACCGTTATGTGCAAAATTTTAGTAAAATAACTTCAAAACTGAGCGAGTTATTTATAAAATAGTTAAAATTTAATAAAATTTTCATGTACCGTTATCTCGAAAACCGGAGCCAATCTGGTAAACCGGGCTCTATTTTTTAGAAGCTTTTATTTATAACCAGGCAACAATACCTCTTTGAAGATAAGAGTTCAACGCAGAATGGTTCCAAAATATTCGGCCACGCGATGCAAAAATAATGAAGCATAAGTTCTATGTAAGTAGGGTGGTCAAAAAATGCATTCGAAAAAGTAAAGTCGGAATTTTAATGCCGCCACCTAGCATTGTTCTATAACGAAAAAAATATACCCCTACTTTTTAATTTTTAAATAAATAAAAATTTAGGGAGCGTTAAAAGTTTTCCATGTATTTTATATGGGAAAAAAAATTTCGTAGAAATGGTATAGAATTCTTGAAAATCAATACTTTTCGATCAAAAAGGCCTATTTCTCTTCAGGAGATTCCCAATAACAATACCCAATTGTTTATTTAACCATTTTTTGTGGTAACTATATTTTATGGGACAGCTAAAACCCCCAGAAAATACAATGGGGGGAACAAGAAAAAGATCTTTAGTATCAAAATATGGTTAAATAAACAATGGGATATTAATATTGGAAGTCTCCTGAAAAGAACCAGAGTTTTCCGATTGAAAAATATTGATTTCCAAGAATTCTATACCATTTCTACGAAAAGTTTTTTTCCCCCCATATAAAATACATATATGGAAACATTTACCCTGTGGGGAAAATCTCTAGTTGTGAACTGGTGCGGTTCTAGTTAATTTAGACCCAGTACTGGTTCGCGATAAATCTCTTTTGCATGCAAACAACTGGCGAATTTAACATGGCGATGTCCTAGGAAGTGTCAATTGCCCCCCGCTGCATCCCTTTTTCGATAGTTCTGAACTAGTCCTAAATTCTATAGTTCCGAACCAGTTCTAAAATCGACAGACGAAAGAAAAAAGTATCATGATTTTTCAATCTTTTTGGTTCTTCCGTGTGAGCGATTTTAAGTTATTTTGGAAGAAATGTGTTTTCAATTTGAAATTAAATTTGTTTGAATGATTGTAAGAAATGTACGTTTACATACCTTTAGCTGTAGCTGAGTTTGCAGAGGTGCTGGCTGTTATTTCTTAGATTCCAGACGGTCCCAAGATGTTGAAATGTTAACACAAATTTTAGTTTTGTATTACCAAGCTATGAAAAAGCATCTGCGAAGCACAGAATAGAAGCGTATATGAACGAAAAAGCCGCCGAACATATATCTATGTAAAGTAAACAAGCCCGCGCTGCATCCCTTATTCGATGGTTCCGAACAAGTTCTAAATTCGACAAATAAGATCTAGTTCGTTCTGCATCCCTTTTTCTATAGTTCCTAACCAGTTCTAAATTCGTCACTTTAGATATAGCTCAAGTAGCACGCTGGTGTATAACTTGGTGTAAATTTGTGAATTTTGGTACAATTAATCAGATTTATACCAAAATTCGTAAATTTACACCAAGTTATACACCAGTGTGCTACTTGAGAGATTTCTAGTGAAAAAAACTGAAAAAAATTAGTACCACTTTTCGCCGATTTTGTACTGGTGGGGATCTAGTTCCTATCGGACTAGTTCCTTTTTGACGACAAAGACCTAGTACGGAACTAGAAATTTGATTCACTAGTCCGAGGTTTCCATGCAGGGTATGTACATATCTATGCACTGCTTGGTCCCATAATTGTTTTTATTTAGAAAGTATGTCAACATATCGAGCCCTAACCGCGAAAAAAACGTAACCGCCAAAAAGCAAATTTTACAGGAGAGACGTTTTTTTGTTTTTTTCTTAATCCGTTTGGAAAATATCTATAAAATTCTAAATGTAGTCTAAGCCCGGTTCAATACAAGTCACAGAATAATTTTTATCTTCATTTAACTTAATTTGTAGGCGAAATTAGTGAATTTGGCGCTTACGTTAATTTCGCTGTCACCATGGCAGGCTACTAGGCAAAAATTTGGCGCTTACGTTAATTCAATTTCGCCAAAAAAATTTTGAAAAAACTTATCGAGCCCTAACCGCCAAAATAACGGAAGCGACACTTTTTTCAAAATTTTCGTTTTGATGCAGAAATATTCCTAGAGCATCTAGATGCATTTCTGCATCAAAAAGAAAATTTTGAAAAAAATGTCGCTTACGTTATTTTGGCGGTTAGGGCTCGTTATTTTATTTTCTTTTTTGTATACATTGACATATATAAAAACATAAATAAACGTATAAAAATATATATTTGCAGGCAGTATTTACAGGTTACTACTAACTTCTATGTCGCTTACGTTATTTTTGCGGTAACTCAAAACAGCAGATGTCTCTTACGATAAAATTGAAAGTCGTACATTATCTCTGTGACTATGACGATTGACGATACAATTTTTTAACAGTTGACCTGTTATGGGTTTAAGAACACAATTCTACATCAAACAAGTAAGAAAGTCTAAGTTCGGGCGGAGCCGAACATTAAATACCCGGCGCAAGTATTAAATATATGTTTTCCACCTTTCCGAAAGCTACCGCTACATGATAAGCCGGGGCGTATACATTTTAAGTAAATTAGCGTCCTTAAATTTCGAAATATTGCAGTTTCAAGCATATCTGAAATTT
>NW_023459382.1:39701-61119 GCF_013731165.1 Rhagoletis pomonella | reverse complement strand
TAGCTGATAATGCAGTTCGCATTTGTTGAGAAGCCGACGGCAAAGCATCTGAAGAAACATTATTATCCACCTCCGCTGAAGTAAGTGAAAGTGCATTGTTAACAATCGCAGAACTCTCAGAACTCTCAAAAGCCGAAGATTCAGCCAATGACGGAACAGGCGTTTTAGCAACCATGTCAGTTTGAGAGTGTGAAACATTTTCCATAGCCGAGGTTGGTGACTTCGCTCTCCGTAGGTCAGGAAAACCGTTTAACTTATTCTTGTTGTTGTTCACCTTAGCAGTTGATTTAGAATTAGCAACAACATCCTTTAGGGCACCGAATTCTGTACATAAAATTTTTAAACATGAAGCATTTTTGTTGTGTTCACAGTTTTTTTGATTTATTAAAGCAATTTCTTTATGAATGTCACCAAATTGGTCCATTATTGTGGTTACGATAGAGTCTAAGCCATTTTTATGCGTAGCCATGAAAGAATCCAAAGACCTTGTTAATTTTGCAGGCAATAACAAACACTCTGGGCAAAGATAGCAGATATGCTTATTCTGGTTAAATAGTCTGACATCATATTCTGATACTTGGCCCACACAGCAAGTACGGTGAAATTGTTTTTGACAAAAACCACTGCACGGCACAATTAAGGTATCATTTCGCATAAATGATTTGCCACACTTTCCGCAAGAGTCCATGTTAAAACCACTAACAAACCAAATAGCAAGAGCAGAAGCACGACACGTCGGGTCTACGTAACCGGAACGACCCAGATTTATATCTGGCCAAGGACTGTCACTCCAGCAACACTCCCCAAAAAGTCTTTGGGGAATTTGTATGCTTCTACAACAACAACAACAACAGCAGAAGCAAAACACGTCCGCACTCTAGCGCGGTCAAACTATTGTATGTATACATATGTACGTATTTTTAATTTTGTGTTTATGTACATATGTATATCGCCGTTTAAAGTACAAAACCGCGTATCGTCATTCTGCAAAACCCCGGAACTGACATTGGCTGCCAAAAATCGGATTTGTTCACACAAGCTCTTGGCTCAATCTTTATCCATTCGTCCTGAAATATTCTAGCCAGAAATGCGATTGCTTTATAAAAAAATTATAGTTTTGCATTTTGCTGATACGCGGTTTTGCATTTTGTTGAAACGCGGTTTTGCACTTTAAACGACGATATTTACTTAAGCGAATCAATTTTTCACACCAAAGATTTTTATAATATATTTTCTGGGAAGTAGAAAAAGTGGAAGTTATTTTATGTACAGATATGAAAACAAAGCTTCTAAGTACCATGTTTTATCTATCGGTTTCCAAATATTTCTTTTTTTTGCTTTTCTCTTATCAATAGAGTTTTAATACGTACTATTTTTTTTTTTTATAAAAACAAAAGCTTATCTAAATTTGTAGTATTAGCAACGGGCTTTTTTCGTGCTTTTATGAAATTTTACTGAACGCCCATGCACGCACGAGTTCGTGCTGACAGCAAATATTCCGGCCCGTGCCCATCTCTACTATGTACTCTGTCGGATCGAACGTTGGAGTGAGTTTATACGAAAATACCACACTCCGTAATAAAACCTTCTCCCCTACATCAATGCCACTTTCTTTTGCTCCTCGCCTCATGTCCGCCTTTCCGGAATTTTATCTCGAATGATACTATTGAACATGAGTTCCGTAGGCGAGGATCCAGTTGTACCATGGGGGGGTGACATTGTACATCAATGTAAAATTTTCAATTTCCTTTTTGTAGTCTGTTTTATTGTTGTGCGCGATGATCAACCTCTTTACTAACGACTTGTTCATGTTTTCAACTTCTCCATTGGCCTGTGGCCAATACGGAGGCGTCGTAATTAGCGTAATGTTGTGATTATTGCAGAAACTTTTAAATTCGGAGCGAGTAAATTGTCTGCCATTATCCGCTCCTAATGAGTTTGGTATGCCCAATCGGCTGAACACCTCTTGTAAAATAGAAATGACTTCGGACGTAATTTTCTTTATAAATTTAACCTCTTGGTAGCGAGAATAATATTCAATTAATACTAGTACATACTCGTTATTTGGTAGCGGTCCCAGTAAGTCAGTAGCAACACATTGCCAAGGGCCATTCGGGAACACATGTATCTGCATTGGTGCCGGTTTACTTGGTTGGGACACTAATCGACAATCCACACATTTTTTTTACGAATGATTCCGCGTCTCTGTCTATTAGTGGCCACCACACCTTTGATCGTAGTCTACGTTTCATAGCTGACTCTCCCGGGTGTCCCTCATGAGCTAGTTGCAAGGTTTTCTCCCTCAATGTCTTGGGTGTTACGATGCGGGTTCCTCGCAGTAATATGTCGGCAACTGCTGATAGCTCATACCGGAACGGGTAGTACGCGTTTGCTTTATTTGTCGACCAGAGGTCATTTTTAACACATGTTATTGTATCCGTTAATTCCTTGTCCTCTGCGCTCTCTGTGGCAATTTCGCTAATTCCCATAGCTGAAGGTGTTGCGTTTTCAACAATATGGAAGAAAAAATGGTTATGATCATTATCGAATGAGTTTGTCCGTCTGATTTTACAAAGTCTAGACACCGAATCAGCTATATTTTCTTTCTCTGCTCGGTATATGACTTTGAACTTGTAGGGCTGCAACCTGAGGAGCCATCTCTCTATTCTCGCTGGAGGTTTTGACGTGCGCTTGAAAATTGCCTCCAGAGGTTTATGATCGGTGACTAATTCAAATTCCAGGCCCATTAAGTAATAGTAGGATCTCTCAACGGCCCATACTAGTGCCAGACTCTCTTTCTCTATTTGTCAGTATCTCTTTTCCGTATCTGACAAGCTCTTACTTGCGAACGATATGATCTGTGCCTCACTCTGGTCATCAACTGGGCTACTGGGCTTGCATCTGCTATGACACGAGTTCTTTTTTTTAGCGTTGAAATATGCAAGGTTTGATACATCCGATGATAGGGCCAGTTTCAACTTATCAAACGATTCTTGTTGACTTTGATCCCAACAAAATTTACAGCTTAATTTTAATAATTTCCTCAATGGCTCTGTTGTATTAGCAAGGTCAGGGATGAACTTGCCCACATATGTCACCAGTCCCAAGAAACTTCTCACCTCCTCTTTTCACTGCGGAGGTCGGAAATCTTTAATTATTCCTATCTTATCGGGGTCAGGTGCTATGCCTTCATCGGATAATAGATGTCCCAAAGATTTTAGTTTTTGTACCTACCAAATGCACTTCTTTTCATTCATCATTAAGTTGCTCTCTTTAAAAACGTTTACGTTGATGTCGTCTATATAAATAAAAGAATTCTTACAGGAACATAAAAGTTTCCCTATGACTCGCTGGAAAATCTCGGGAGCTGAATTTATTCCAAACATCAATCTCTTATACTGAAATAGGCCCTTGTGCGAAATAAAAGTAGTAATGTCCCGGCTAGGTTCATCCAGCTCAAGTTAATGATATGTCCTTTTAAGGTCGATCCTTGAAAAGAATTTGGCACCTCTTAACTTTGTCATAAATGAGTCAAAAGTTGGAAGCGGGTAGTTTTCGCGCAGCACCGCTTTGTTTGCTCGTCGCATGTCTATGCACAACCTCATTTCTCCACTATAACTATCGGTGATATCCATGAGGAGGGCCCCGAAACTCACTCGATAATATCTAGGGCAAGCATTTCGTTTATTTTCTCTTCTACTTTTTCCTCCACCGCTATAGGTATGCCGCCCAGGACGGTTGGTATCTCAGTCGTTGTCGTCAAGTTCCACTAACGGCAACCCTAGGAAGCGTGCAGCTTCTGTGGGGTTGGTCCACAGGGACAAGGCCGTTAGGGTTGTCGGCTTTTCCGGGCATGCGAAGAGATGTTTCGAGTCATGTGGGGTCTCTCCGCATGCCGGACACTAATTCGGTACATCCTCATTCAATCTACTCAGGTAGGAGTTTAACCTGCTGCAGTAGCCGGAGCGAAGTTGTGCTCATTGATAATTTGATCTTAACTCCTAGCATCTTCGGGAAAGGTTGTCCGATTTCTACACGATTTACATCCAAACCTAATTTCAAAACTCCAAGTTTCATAGCTGAGTCACGTCCAAATAATGACTGGCATCCGTTCTTGATTACCTAGAAGGTAGCGATTGTTGTATATTAATATTTGTAAAATAAACCCTTAAATACTTATGTTTACATGTAACTTAAATCTACTACTATCTACTACTATATGACATAAATGCTATTACTACTATTTAGTTAAGTCATGTATCTCATGAAAAATAAAACAAACGAGTCCACTTGTTGAATACACAACCATCGTCTCCCATTATTACAATATGATGTCAGGTAGATGCGCTATTCAAATCTAAAGAAAGTAATTTAAAAAGTCACAAACATTTACATACAAACCACAAAATGCCGGATGATGAACCTAAAAACGCGCCGCAGGTTCAAAAGCAAATTATGAGTTTTGCTACTACAATAGGACCGATAAATTTGCGAGCCAGTAATTTGGCAGCCGAGTGGAAAAATTGGAGCACACAATTTAAAATCTTTCTACGTGCTTCAAATCTGGAGGACCAGCCTGATTCTTGTAAAGTCGCATTGTTAATCCATCATCTAGGACCTGAGTCGCTACAAATCTTCAATTCCTTCAACGTAGATGTCGACGAAGTCACCTACAAATTGCTGCTGAAGAAATTCGAGGAATACTTTGTACCCAAAGCCAACATAGCTATGGAGCGCCATAAATTTTTCACTCGAATTCAACATTTAGGTGAGTCGATAAATGAGTATGTGGCTGTGTTAAACAATTTGAGTTCCACATGTGAATTTGGCAATCTACGTGAAGACCTTGTGCGCGACATATTCATATGTGGTCTGTCACATAAATTTTCGAAAATTAAAGAGAGGCTTTTGAGCGAAGGGGATGTACGCTTAGAAAAGGCGCTAGATATTGCAAAAAGCATCGAGTTAGCAACAGCTAATAAAAATATAATAGAACATTCGGACGAGCACGACATAAGCACCGTTGCAGCGTTAACACGTCAGAATAACATGTACCGTAAGCATTTTAAGCAATCAAGTGAAAGTCAAGGTCAAGGTCAAACAACAACAATAAAATGCAAAAAGTGTGGGCAACTACACAAAAACAAATGCCCAGCTTTCGGAGTAACGTGCCATGCTTGCGGCAAACCAAATCATTTTGCGAAATTTTGTTTTACTAAACAAAACAAATATATAAGGAAATTGGAAGCAAATGAAGGCGAAAGTGAAGGCGAAAGCGACGATCTCTTTGTGGGTGTGGTGAAAAGCTCCCAGTCTTGCTCAACAAATAAGGAGTGGAACATCAATGTTAAAATTGGCAGGAAGAATGTGGTTTACCAAGTCGACACAGGTGCGCAAGCAAATATAATGACTTTAAGTACGTATAAATCATTGAACTTAAACAATTTAAAACAGAATGTAACAAACAAAATACTAACATTTAGTGGCGAAAAACTGCCAACTCTAGGTATGTGTCAGTTGACATTAGTTTTCAAACATGAAGAATATTCCACTGTCTTTTATGTATTAAACATGATATGTAATAATATTATCGGCTTACAAAGCGCCATTGCTTTGAATATAGTGAAACAGGTTAACGTAATTAATGCTGTTAATAAAAAGTTTGAAAAATATGCAAGTGTGTTCGAAGGTCTAGGTCTGCTAAAAGATGAATGTCATTTAAAAATTAATCCGGAGGTAGAACCCGTAATAGATCCTCCTAGAAAAATTCCGTTTACTTTACATGAACCTTTGAAAAATGAATTAAATGGAATGGTTGATTTAAAAGTTATTACACCTGTCAAAGAACCAACGAAGTGGGTGAGTTCAATTGTCTTAGTCACAAAGCCTAATGGGAATTTACGCCTGTGTTTAGATCCAAGAAATCTAAATAAAGCAGTTTTGCGCCCGCGTTTCGCATTTCCAAACATTGATGAATGCAAATCTAAATTAAGCGGATCTAAAATTTTTAGTACACTGGATGCGAATTCAGGCTTTTGGATGATGCCAATGGATGAAAATTCTTCAAAGCTCTGTACGTTCAATACCCCGTTTGGTAGATATCGGTTTTTACGCTTACCTTTTGGTATCAATGCGGCACCAGAAATATTTCATGCCGAAATGGTTAGATTGTTTTGTGACATCGAAGGGTTAATCATATACATGGATGACTTTTTGATATATGCGTCTAATGTTGCGGAACATGGCAAAATCTTAAATAGAGTACTGGAAAGGGCTAAAAACGTCGGTCTGAAATTTAATAAAACAAAATCGAATTTTTATAAAAGTGAAATAAAGTTTATAGGGCACATTTTTAATGAATAGGGCATTAAGCCGGATCCAGATAAAATCAAGTCCATAGTAAAGATACCACCACCATGTTCGGTAGCTGAATTACAGCGATTCATGGGCATGGTTAACTATCTTGGGGCTTTCATAGAAAATATGTCGGCTAAAAACAAAATTTTGCGCGAATTATTGAAAAAAGACATACAGTGGCATTGGAGTGATGCTCATGAAAAGGAGTTTAATAATTTAAAAATTGAAATTACTAGGGCACCAGTACTGACTTATTTCGATGCACGCAAGCAGTTGAAGTTGTCAGTAGACGCCTTTAAATTTGCAGTCGGTGCAGCTATTTTTCATGACCAGAATCCAGTTGCGTATGCTTCAGCTTCCTTGACAAGTTCACAAATTAACTATGCACAAATAGAAAAGGATCTTTTTGCTATCCTCTTTGGTTGCGTAAAATTTCACCAATACGTTTACGAATTGCAAATTACTGTTGAAACTGACCATAAACCTTTGGTATCGTTATTTAATAAACCACTTTTTAAGATACCACCCCGTCTTCAACGTTTTATGCTGCGTTTACAATGTTATAACCTGCAGGTCGTATATAAGCCTTGTAAATATTTATTTGTTGCCGATACGCTTTCTAGAGCGCCGTTGAGAGAAGAAACAAATATTGATATTAACAAAGAATTAAATTTACAGTGCAATTTGTTAATGTCTCATATAGGTTTGACAGAAGATTATATAAATGAAATTAAAAGGGGATGAAGTTATGTTAAAAGTGCAAAAGTATGTAAAAAATGGGTGGCCTTCGAGCAAGAAAAAAGTCGAAAAGTCTGTAATGCCATACTATAATTCTAAAGAAGACCTTTCAGTTGTAGATGGCTTACTATTAAAAAATAATCGTATTGTGATCCCAACGCTACTTCGTAAAAAAGTTCTCGTGAATATACATGAAGGCCACATGGGCGTGCAGCGCTGTCAGAGCCTAGCGCGAGAATCGGTGTATTGGCCTAACATAAACAATGACATTTTTAATGTAGTGTCATGTTGTGAGCTTTGTATGAAATACAGAATTGCGAACCCTAAACAGGAACTTATGGGTCACGAGATACCAGACATTCCATGGTACAAATTAGGCTGCGATTTGTTTGAATTCAACAAAAAAACATACCCATTAGTTGTAGACTACTATTCAAAGTACTTTGAAATAGAGCTTTTAAACGCAGGTTTATCTAGCACGTCAGTAGTAACTAAGCTGAAATCCATTTTTTCTCGACATGGAGTACCTGGTATCCTCATTTCGGATAATGGCCCACCATTTAACTCAAGTGATTTTAAAAAATTTTGTTCCGATTGGAATATTCAACACACAACTTCCTGCCCATATTTACCAAGATCGAATGGCCTCGCAGAAAGGACAATTCAAACAGTTAAGAAATTGTTATATAAATGTTTAGAAGAAAAAACGGATTGCATTACAGGACAACTCCAAAAAATAACATGCCAAGTCCTAGTGAGTTACTTATGTCTCGAACACTGAGAACGAAAATTCCATCGATGTCACAAAATTTTGAAACAAAATAAATCCGCTTATCGCAATGCAATCGAAAGACAAAATAAAAATCGGCCAGGATGTTTAACAAGAAAACTAAAAATCTAAAACCAGTTAATGAAGGGGAGAAAGTTATGTATAAGAAATAAAAATGTATGGAACCACGGTCGTACATTGTTCAAGATATAGAAGGTGGCGTATACAGAAGAAGCCGAGAACATATTCTAAAAAAACCTTTACTTGAAGAAAATGTTGAAGAAAGTAATACAATTAATAATAGCCCAACAAATGTAAGTGAAAGTAACGAAATAGAAAATAGAGGATAGGAAGCTGTAGAAAATAGAAATATTAATTTTGAGAATTCGAACATAACAAATAATACTAATAAATCCAATGAAATGTATACAACTAAAAAAGGAAGAAAAGTTCGACCACCGAACAGATTTGATTTGTAACTATCTAATGATACTAAGGCTTTTATAGCTACTTTGTATGAATCACATATTTTTATATAAGAGGAAGATGTTGTATATTAATATTTGTAAAATAAATCCTTAAATACTTATGTTTACATGTAACTTAAATGTACTACTATCTACTACTATATGACATAAATGCTATTACTACTATACTGCGAATGAGTAACCAGACTAAGCAACCCTAGTTAAGCCATGTATCTCATGGAAAATAAAACAAACGAGTCCACTTGTTGAATACACAACCATCGTCTCCCATTTTTACAATAGCGATTTTCTCTGACTTGCCATTTACTGTTATTGGTGCCTCAAATACTCGAAGAACATTTAAAGCCTGATTTGAAGCGTAGGCCTTGAATTGAGTTGACGAATCTTCCGGTTCATTCCATAGCGCTACTGCATTTCTTCGTAGTATTTCCCAGTCACTTTCGCTCAATAAGTAAAGACGTGTACCCGAATCAATTATCATCGATATGGTATAACCTCCGATGCCGCATAGGAGTTTTTCGTCCCTAGATGTGTTATTGAAAACTTTGAAACAATATGACTCTTCTTCATCCTTTTCCACATTTCGTACTTTGTATGTCTCAGAGCGCCTCTTATTAGGAGAACCTTGTACGTTGTCCGTGCCTTTAAGTTTCTTTGTTTTACATTTCCTCGCAAAATGTCCCACCAGACCACATTTGTTGCATTTCGAAAACTTCGCCGGATACTTCGAGTCGTTACTAAGATGTCCCTTGTGGCCGCATCTGCCACACTCATCATTGTCTTGTTTCGGCCCGCGCACCTTTGCAGAAATTCGATTAACAGACCCATCGACTGGCGTTGCAAACATTGACCCCGACTGTTTGCAAATTTGTTCATAAATTTGGCAGGTATCTACAATCTCGCTTAAACTCTGTTCTTTCTCTAACAGTTTTTTCTTCAGGTCGACTGGATCCCATGAGTCTATAATTTTATCTTTAATACAAATTTCATTTATTTCCGCTGTCGTTTTGCCAAACTCACACTTTGACACCTGATGTCGAAGACGTAACAAGTATTTATGGAAGTTTTCACCTTCAATAGGTGACAAATTCCAGAATAGGTGTCTCTCGAAAGTGGAGTTGCGTTTAGCGAGAAATATTCGTTAAGCTTAGCCACCAATACTTCAAAGGGGTTTACTTCCTCGTTCGTCTAGACTAAAGCACCAGGAATGTTAAAGGCTACTTCTTGGAGTTGTGGGCCTTTCTACATCACTTACATATGTCTTCGGCCTGAAGATATAGGGAAAAGGATCGAAACCACTTTTCCCATTCCGACCGTACAAGGGCTTTGTCTATATTGTCACACAAAAATGGACGAATTTCCATTAGTTCTATTTCGTATTTTACGTACTAGTTGCCAAATTTGTACTTGTGGATTTCTTTCCACCTCGTATTAATGTGTATGCTGTTGTTGGAATGTCGTTACACCTGATGTTGCTGACAAAATTTAATTTGTCGCCCTCAGTGTATTGCTTGCTGACAAAATTGAATTCGTCACTATCTGATCTGAAATGTAATCGTATATATATATGTACTTTGATTTAAAGGATTTTCCACTTGCGTGTGTACTCGTTTACGTACGCCCTGTACTAATAACAATCCAATGTGTCACATTATTGCAAATCTGGAATGAAACATGTACTCGTTACTCAGCACAGAAACGAGCAATTTCGAATTTTACGAGTCAACCCGAAGAGCAGCGAAAACAAAAATGGCTGCAACCGCCGCCATATTTGTGCTCGCTACTTGTGGCATGCAAACATTTTTTCAACTCGAGACAAATTTTCGGTGTTTCTTGATCCCATCCTCGTCGCCACTGTAATAACTCACCCGTTTACTTGATTTCCAGTGGTTCAATAATACAATTCTTATGCTGTAATGCTGTGTACTACTATACGTGTATATTTATTAGCTGATATGTAAATGCGACTTAACAAGTTCACGGTATTCAACTAACCTAACCAACCAACTGCTCGCCACTCTAATACGGAGGTGGGCACTCACACATGCGCTTGTTGCGAAGCAGCGAAGTTTTGCTCAACAGCCAGTGCTCGGACTTTACCACATTTGTGGAATAGATAACACTTTTTTTTTGCTATATTATATTTCTACTACTTCTACCACCGTAAGCTAAAAAACTTTCAGATCTTGAAACTTCTTTTTTTGTTAATTTGTTCATTTGCGCATTAATGAATGGGCATTTTCTACAACAAAAAACAACATTGCTTGCTGCGACGTCGACACATGTATGATATGATCGTCTTCGTGCGTCTTACGATAATTGACGATTGACTGATGCTTTGCTAGCACTTCGGCAAAGCAAATCAAATTAGTTGCTGCTGAGACTTCACTGCGCAACTATTCGAATAATACACACATAAAATGTTTCGGGAGGAATGGGAAATACATTTTTTTTTGCATAGAAAACATGGATGTGTGTGCGCAATGCGTGATCTGCAATCGCGTTATGAGTCGCAATGTTATGTGTTGTTTAAAAAGACATTACAAACTGTGTCATAGTCATTTTGAAAAGGTGAAAAGGGTGGTCGAGCACTGAAGCTTTTAGAATTAAAAGCAGCGTTCTTTATTAAATTTATGGCTGGTTAAAGTAAGTAATATACATCAACACGAAAATTATCAATGTCTATCAGCCGCTGTGGTGTAGTGGTAAGCAGTGCGCGCTTTCACTCATCAGCACCTGGGTTCAAGCCCTAGTCAAAGCAACATCGCAAAAAAAATATAGAAAAAGGTTTTTTCTTAACAGCGGTCGTCCCTCGGCAGGCAATGGCAAACCTCCGAGTGTATCTCTGCCATGAAAAACAGAGTCTCATAAAAATACAATCGCCGTTCCCCTGCAAAAATCGTTGGACCATGTAGTCTATTTGTGGTAAATTGGAGTACTTACAAAAGTGTTCCTCTGTCATGCTGTAGCGGCCAACTCGTGTCTCTGCGCCAGCTTATTGTTTGTTATCCGATCACTGCTCGTGTTTTAACGAAATGTGATTGAAGTTGAGCATTTGAAAGCACATTTGCATGTCTGGCTGTAGCTGAACGTGTAGAGATGCTCGCTGTTAGTTCTTAGCTCCCAGCATGTTCGGGTTCGAATTCCGTCAAAGGCAACATGTAATTTTTAATTTTTGTCTTGGTTTTTATTAATTTCGAAAAAGCATTTGAGAAGTGAAGAACAAAAGCATGTACAAACAAAAAAATATAACAACAATGCCATTGTTAATATGTTGGACCATATTTTTTATATGAATTGTGGTTAATTTTGGAGTACTCCTTGGTCCTCAGGGAGTACTCTTTACACGCATGCATGGAGTAGTCGCGATTTTTGCAGGGTCGGAGTCGGCGTAAAACTGTAGGTCCCTCCGCTTTGTGTGACAACGTCAAGGCGCACACCACAAGTCGGAGGAGAAGCTCGGCCAAACACTAACATATGTGTAAGCGCCAATCTATTATTATTATTATTATTATCAGAAAATGACTATCAGAAAATGATAGATCATTTCTAAAAAAAAGCATCTTATTCTGTCGCTTTGGCTTTTTATTTAGAATTTCTAGAAAAGTTTTAGGTATGCAGTTTCATAGTCCATTAAAATTTAGTAGCTCAAAGTGCAAATTTCAAGTGGTAAGAAATAGCGTTAATTTTTAATGATTGGCAATGATAGGCAGAAATTGCCTAGCACCGTCAGCAAAAAAAAAGATAAACATTAAATAAACAAAAAATATAAATAGCCAAAACTGGTCAAAATGTCACTTAACTTAATCAGCTGATCATAAGTGCATATAATATGTTTATAAATTTATTTATTTGAATCTACCACATTGTTTTGGAATGTAAGAAAACTTTTTGTATCCGAAAACTCTCAACAGCAACTGATTTCATTTGCTTTGCCGAAATACCAGCGAAGCATCAGTAAATCGTCAATTATCGTAAGACGCACGAAGACGATGATAGTATACATGTTTCGACGTCACAGCAAGCAGCATTTTGAAGCCCAATTACATGTGTTTGGAAATTCAAAAAATGCCGTCTAATATCATCGCCTCTCACACCGCAGCTGGTATAACGAGTACTTGTCTCTACACCTAAACACTGCACTAATCACTTTTCATTATTATATCATCTTCATAAACAAATTAGTACGCATATTTTTGTACTCAATATTTTTTTTTTTGAGTTAAAAAATGGCAGGATTCAATAAATAAAATCCCTACGAAGCCAGGTTATACTTACTATTATACAAAACGTATGTGGAAAGCAGCTCAAACCCCACGGGATTGAAAGCTAGCTGCTCCCCAAAGGAGCAAGTACGGAGCAGTACAAAGCAAAATAAAAAATAAATTTTTAAATTTCTAACAATGCTCAGAAATAAATATAATTTTGAGTAGTAACATAAAATATTTTCTTTTGAAAAAAAGTTAATTTATGTACAAACATGTACAGTCAGTCAATTAAGTTTAGGTACAGCGAATTTTTTACAATACGGGCAACTATTTTTTAAATATTTTATTTTTCTCTAATTTTTATAAAAATATGGTTATTTCTGCAACAACCCCCCAATTCAAAGTGCCAAACCTTGCAGTTGCTTCCCCACAAGCTAATGGACAAGTAGAACGTGTAAATAGGGTCTTAAAGACAATGTTGGGAAAGCTTACCGAGCCAATCAATCATGCGGATTGGTCAAGTAAACTTTTTCAAGTGGAATATGTCATTAACAATTCAATTCACAGTACTACGGGAAGTTCCCCAATCAAACTCCTATTTGGGGTCGAGCAGAGAGGCGAGATAATAGATGAGTTTACGGAGTACATAGAGGATAAAGTAAATCAAAACATTCCAAGAGATTTAGAGAAAATTAGATTGAGCGCGTCCGAAGCTATTGAAAAGAAGCAAGAATACAATTTAAGTCATTTCCTGAAGAATAGTGTGAAGGCGAAGGAGTATAAAGTAGGTGACTTTGTTGTTATACGAAATGTAGATACAGTAGTGGGAACAAACAAGAAATTCTTCCCTAAATACAAAGGACCCTATGTAGTGTTGTAAGGTTTTAGGAAATTACAGGTATGTCATAAGAGACGTGGACAATTGCCAGCTAACTCAGCTGCCGTATAATGGCGTTATTGAAGCGAATAGAATGCGAAAGTGGGTCGATAAAAACGTTGAAAAGGTCGCTTCTGTTGATGAGTCGAACGGATAATAATAGGCTATAAACTTACACTGTAACATAATACGTAGCAGTTAAGCGTTGGAATTTAAGATGAATTGTACAGTATAGTAATTATACATTGAACACTGTAACGTACAGCATGCAAATATTAGTACCTAAGACAGTCTAAACATAAATGTAATATAAAGTTTGAGACCGAGGTCGGTCATAGTCAGGTGGGCCGAGTTGTACCGAGTACCAAATAAAGCAACCCTGTACTGTAGAAAAGTGTGAAGTTGGTATTGGCGAAAGACAACCAACTTCACTCTTTTCCGAACTGCTGAACCTGGTGAAGCAAGAAAGAAACAAAGTGTATTTAGAAAAGTTAATCCTCATATACCTTGAATAAAGAATAAAAGTTTAAAATAGTTAAGTAGCGAAGAATTAAATTGTTGTATTCCTAAACCAGACATTATCTTGCAGCATTGAAAAATGGCCCAGAGTTAAGTAACCCGAAAGATTTCTAAATTAAGTAGGCACCACTCTCTCTTTTTCGACATTTGTTTACATTTCTTATTAGAATTTGAACATAAAATTTCAAACACTTAATACATACATACATAGGTACAAATTGTAAATTGGCCAGCGGCACTTGTGAAAGTTCTCTTTATTGGATTGACCACTAACACGGTTGGTGCATTTTAGTCGCATATATTTTTACGCCAGACTGACCGAAACCTCAGAGATTAAGGCGGAAAAAACGAATATGTGAATATATATGTGTGTATTATATTGTTACGATTATCCTCGAAGCCTTGAGGGATTTCCCAAATATCCTCCGGCTCGTATCGCTTTATTGTTAAATAAATGCTAACGATGACCAAATTGTAGTACAATTAACTTTATTGTACAACAAACAATTTACAATACTTGCTAATACAGTAAAAACACTTAACAATACTTGTTAAAGGAATAACAACGCTTTACTACTTGTTAACACGATTAAACTAATAACTTGCTTGTTCGCAACTCACTTCTCTGCTCACTTTACTCGTAGCTTGCTGACTTGTAACTAACTAACTTCGCTGTGGCGGCGCCCTTATATACCTGCGCTGGCACTTATGGCAACTCTAGAACATTCTGAAGTTTATCGCTCATTCTCTGTCTCTCGCTGTTCGCAGTGTTCATCCAACTTGACGTTTCTCTTTGTGGAACATTCTACGTCATTCCTCGAACATTCTGCCTATTTCTCGTTGTTCGCTTTGTGTTGCCGCAGTATTCGCCACACTGCGCTCCACCTAAGTCATCGTCCCGATCAGACATACTTGCCGCTCCAACCGCTGCAAGTCTTTCCAAGTGGACCACTTTCATCTTGGTCCTCGGTCTCCCCTTGTCTGGATTCGATGCACTGCGTCCTTCAGCCGTTTGTCAAACGGATCTTTCCAGTCAAGTCTTTGCTTGTAGGTAAGGCTTTTCTTCTGCTGCGACATGTACAACCATAATGCGTTACTGGACATTGCTTCCGGCTTATCTCCGGGAGTGCACCATCTCACATGGTCGTGCTTCTGCCGGCCACGGGTGGTGACCAGACCATGTCTCTTCTCGTGGGCACCCTTTTCGCCAGATATATGCCGCATCATCTGTCCATGGCACCCAGACTCCCGCCTTCGTGCTGCACTGCCCTTAGCACATCTTGTTACATAAGGATCCTTACGTTGAAGCTTTCGCCGTCGTTTCGTATCTCGCTCTTCCGCCGATCCTAACTTCATTGACCGGACATGTATAATCTCAACCTTGGCTTCCGGCTTAACTGCTCGCCTTTGCCGACCACCTTTTACGGGACACTTCAAAGCGCGCCTACTGCTTCCACAGCCGCTTCCATTTCCGGCCACCGGCTTATCACCATTGCAACGTGGTTTACCGGCTTTCCTCCTGCCGGAAACACTGCCTGCCTTGCCATGACCACTTCCTTGCTGCGACCCCTTCTTCACTGAGCTGGCGGAACCGTCACGCTTTTCCTGTATCGGTGAACCGCTTCCTTCTCCTGACGAAACCACTCCGTCTCCATCACTGCCAACCTCCGCCCAACTAACCGCTTTCGTTTCAGGTGGAATTTACGACACTTCCTCTAAGACTAACCGTTTGCTGCAGTACTGGCTGTCGTAACCAACTCTTAAGTGGCACTTTCCTGTGACGATCTGTCAGGAGGTCAATCTTCATGCCTTGGCCAAGTAAGAAATCCACGCCGATGATGACTTCATCCACAATGTCTGCCACTATAAACTTAGTGTACGAGGCCCAACCGTCGATTATTACCTCGCATGGTACTTCTCCTAACACTTGGGTGCGTTCACCAGTTGCAGTCTGCAGCGTTGCTCCAGGTAGTGGCTTCACATAAAAAGTGGCCAAATCCGGTCGAATAATGGAATGTGTCGCTCCAGTATCCACTGTTGTTGTTGTTGTTGTAGCGGCTACAACAACCCCGCCCAGGTCGGTTGGTATCTCAGTCGTTGTCGTCAAGTTCCACTAACGGCAACCCTAGGAAGCGTGCAGCTTCTGCGGGGTTTGCCCATAGGGACAAGGCCGTTAGGGATGTCGGGTTTGCCGGGCATGCGAAGAGATGTTTGGAGTCATGTGGGGTCTCTCCGCATGCCGGACATTCGTTCGGCACATCCTCATTCAGCCTACTCAAGTAGGAGTTTAACCTGCTGCAGTAGCCGGAGCGAAGTTGTCCGAGTGTAGTGCGTGTCTCCCGAGGCAGATGAAGCTCCGTCTCGTCTATGTCCGGGGGTGGTATGCCTAGAACGGCATTCACAGGTCTAGAGTCTACATAACTCGAGACTGAGTCCCTGTGAATGCCGTTCAGGGCCTGTCTGTAAGCTGTCGGGTCCAGAGGTTGCTTAATGAACCTCTGGACTTCGTCCGTTAGTTCATATAGATGCCTCCTGACGTGCCTAGGCGAGGGCTCCTCTGCAAGCAGCTGTCTGCTTGGGTGGCCACTTCTGTGGCTCCCGATCAGGAACTGCTTGCAGAGCATTATATTATGCTCCTTTACCGGGAGCATTTGCGCCTCGCCGTGCAGGTGGTGTTCAGGCGACATCAAGAGGCATCCCGTCGCTGTCCTGAGTGCGGTGTTTTGTACAGTCAGAGTACTGTCAGTACTCTCTCCTGCGCATTCACACATCCACCAACAGTGAGATTGCATGCTTCCCGGCCAATTTGTGAGACGGAGATTATGGGCCCTTCAACTTCTGGAGCCAGCACGCGGCCCTTCCTGCTGGCTCGTTTCAGTTTAACGACTGATTGGAGTTGGCTTCGTCTCCTTCAGCCCTGCGTTTGCGTCCTGCTGAATTGTTGAGCCCACTGGAACTTGCGCTGCAATCGCGGGTGAAGTGGCCTGGCTTTCCACATTTAAAACATTTGCCTGAGCCATTCCTTTTCTCGCCCAGCAGTTGGATAATCTTCTTCAGCATTTCATTTGTCTCTTCCGGTGCTTCCACTTCCACACGATGTGCTTTGTAGGCTGGTCTACTTAGGAGCGCAGCTGTTTCACGCGTCTGAGCATACGAGACGGTTTCAGCAAATGTTGCCTTTGGATTCGCGTACGTCTCTCGCTTGGTATACATGTCCCGCATTCCGTTGATGAACCTCTGGATTTTTACCCCTTAAAGGTGCTCACCAGATGCGTCTCCAATTGCCAAATGAGCCAGCCTTTCAATCTCAGAGGCGAATTCCTGTAAAGTCTCGTTGGATTTCTGGCAGCGATTCTCCAGCTCCATCTGGTAAATCTGTCTCCTGTGCTCGCTACCATAACGTCTTTCCACTGCACCCATTAACGCATCGTAAATGTACCTTTCACAGTCGGGAATAGTCTGCAAAATTTCCGTTGCAGGTCCTTTCAATCCGACGAATAACGCAGCGGATTTATCCTCCATGCTCCAATGATTTGCTGTAGCTGTCTTCTCAAACTGGAGCTTAAAGACCTGGAAAGGAATAGTGCCATCAAAGGATGGAGTCTTTACCTTGGGAGCGTTCGTCGAATTAGCTGGACGACTCAACTGCAAACCCCGGAGACGATCTTCAAGCTCATCCACCTTAGCTTCGACTTTGTCCTGTTTTTCCTTAATAAGCGCTTCGATTTTATCTTGTTCCTCGATTTTATCCTGTCTCTCTGAGTTCCGAATTATTTTTGAATAAATTCTCTTGTAGCTGAGTAATCTTTTCATCTAACTGCGATCACATGCGTGTTTCCTGCACTTGCAGCTGGGATGAAATCTGTGATATGGCGCCCAATAACATGTTCATGTCTATAGCCGTTGACGCACAAGGAGCCTTTCCTTGCTCTTCAAGCTTCGTTGATGTCTGCTCCACATCATTCGATGAACCAGCATCCTCTTCCTTGTCTTTTGTCCTTCAAGGATGCCTCGTCGTCCTCACGATGGAAGTCGTATTTCTCAACGTCGATACCTTCCTTTTCCATAGCCTCTCGCAACCGTGATAGCAACTCCACTTTTCTTCCGGAGGTTGCTAAATTTCGTTTCTCCAACTCCTGCTTGAGTTCCTCAATCTTTAGATCCTGAATTTTTGCCAATTTCAGTAGTTTATCCTTCGGGATTTATTTAACAATCCCACTTCTGACACCAATTGTTACGATTATCCTCGAAGCCTTGAGGGATTTCCCAAATATCTTCCGGCTCGTATCGCTGGATTGTTAAATAAATGCTAACGATGACCAAATTGTGGTACAATTAACTTTATTGTACAACAAACAATTTACAATACTTGCTAATACAGTAAAAACACTTTAAAATACTTGTTAAAGGAATAACAACGCTTTACTACTTGTTAACACGATTAAACTTATAACTTGCTTGTTCACAACTCACTTCTCTGCTCACTTTACTCGTAGCTTGCTGACTTGTAACTAACTAACTTCGCTGTGGCGGCGCCCTTATATACCTGCGCTGGCACTTATGGCAACTCTAGAACATTCTGAAGTTTATCGCTAATTCTCTTTCTCTCGCTGTTCGCAGTGTTCATCCAACATGACGTTTCTCTTTGTGGAACATTCTACGTCATTCCTCGAACATTCTGCCTATTTCTCGTTGTTCGCTTTGTGTTGCCGCAGTATTCGCCACAATATGCTTTCAAAAATATTTTTGAAATCTCAGTTTTTTTCTTGTACTGACAGAATTGACATATGTAGGGTTAGCAAGTTAACCTTCGAAAATTGCTGGGCTAAATATTTAACGAGTTAACTATAACTTTACTCCTACCCATTGATTTTGCAAGCCAATTTATCAATTTAACCGGTAAAGTTCGAGTTAAATAGATAACCTGCTGTTCTGCAAGTGGGCCTTAGATGACAAAACAGATTATGGGATATGGGGACGTTAGAAAGCTATTTTCCCACTATTTTTATTTATGTGCAAAAAAAGTCATTCGTGTCTAAATTTTTTTTTTTCAAATACCAACACATCTTAACTTTGAATGATGTTCGTTCATCCTACCTTTCTCTTTCATCCTTTGAATGAGCTTATTAGCAAAGAAATAAAAAGGGTGACGAAACACCTTCCAATGATACCTCACACCTCACAAGTCTAAATCGGAAGAGCTTAGTTTCAGTTATTCAAGTTTTTCTAATGCCAATCTTTGAAAACAGTTAAAAAACAGCATTTAAAATCTCATTACGATTCCGTTTAAAATTTATTTTTATTTTTTTTAATATTTTTATGTAAATTTTTTAAGCTTAAACCGTTTTGTCATTTAAGGGGATTTAAAAAAAAAAAAAAAAAAAACTATTTTTATTCATAAAAACTCCATTTTTGGAGGTATTTTCAAATCGCTCCAGCTCGCTTAAATCTAAATATTTTTCCGAAATATTTTGGTGAACGTCTTAAAATATAATACATTTTATAATTCCAATGGAAAAACAGTACCGATTTTTTTTGGAAGGAGAGTGATGCACTCTAATGTTCATACATATGTACATACATATGCACGTATTAAATTTTTCTGCCTTCAACTCTGAGATTTCGGTCAGTCTCGTGTGAAAAGTAAATGACATTAGAATGCACCAAACGTATGCAGTGAATAAATGTCGCTGGCCAATTCGCAGAGCAATGAAATATTTTATTTAATATTTGTCATATTATTTAGCTTTTCTGTTTTTATTTGAAATTTCATATTCAATTTCAAATAATAAACGGAAACAATCGAAACAAACGTCAAAAAAGAGAGAGTGGTGCCTACTTAATTTAGAAATCCCTCGGATTACTTAACTCTGGACCAGATTTCAGTGCTGCAAGACATTGTCGGGTTAAGGAATAAAAACATTTAACTCTGAGGTACTGAAGTCTGTATTTATATATTTTACTGTGGATTTTCTGCAAGTGGGCCTTAGTAAAAAGTGAATAATTACATTAACGGAGTGTCAACGCGCGCAAAACGGCACGAGTTAACCAGCGCTCGTGTTTCTGTGGCGTCAGCGTTGCCTATGAGAACTGCTTCATATAAACGTATGTATTTATCTTAGCTGTCAAAGCAAAACCAACGCCAAAGCAGCACGATAGCTGTATGTGCCAGAGCCTTTATGCCGATTTCGTTTCTACCGAAAAATGTAACCTTCTCCTTGCCCTCTACGCACAAACACTAAGCAGATGAGATGAGAAGGCAACATTTTTTGTAGAAACGAAATCGCCATTACTGACTATACAGTAAGTCAATAAAGTTTAGGTACAGTGAATTGTTTACAGTACGGGCAACTATTTTTTAACTTTTTTATTTTTCGATAATTTTTTATAAAAATATGGCTAATTCTACAACAAAAAACCCAAATATCAGAGTTCCAAACCTTGTGCAAAATTAAAGAAAATTCTGCAAAATTTCATTCAAATATTGCACTTTTTATTTACGTTCTCCAGAAAAAACTTGAATATGTAGTTTTTTAGCCCATTCAATTTTAGTATAACAAAGTGCAGGTTTGAGGTAGCTAGGACTTACAATTGATTTTTAGCAATTTTTTTTTGTTGAAGGTGTCGCTCATTTTCTCCATATAAAATAATGTTTGATAATTTTTTTATATGGAAAAAATGTGCCACACCATCAACAAAAAAAAAAATCCCAAAAATCAATGGTAAGTCCTAGCTTCCTTATACTTGCACTTGGGCTAAAAAACTGCATACTCAACTTTTTTCTAGAGCGTAAATAAAAAGTGCAAAATTTGAATGAAATTTTGCAGAATTTTCTTTAATTTTTCACAAGGTTTGGAACTTTCATTTTTGAGGGTTTTGTTGTAGAATTGACCATATTTTTATAAAAAATTACCGAAAACTAAGATATTTAAAAACTAGTTGCCCGTATTGTAAAAAATTCGCTGTACCTAAACTTCATTGACTGACTGTAATTCAGAAGTACTAGTTAAAATAGTTGTATAATAAACTAAGAACTGCTCCACAAGATAGAGACGGGTTAAAAGTTGGAATATTGTTTAGCTCCACTAAGGTTCTAATCAAGGGAGCATACATTGCATAGTTCGTTTTAAAAAATACGGTGTAGAAAGAAGAAACGCTACGTGTGTCAAGTTAGCACTACACTTTTCGAAATTGGAAAAGTTAACTACGGCATTAATTGTAGTGTTTTTGTTGTAAATTTGTTGTGGAAAGAAAAAATTTGTAGCTCTCGTTTTTTAAGAAAAAATGGTATGTAGTGCTAACTTGACACCATGCACCTACTCGATAGAATTGAGATATTGAAAATGTTATAACGGCATTAATTGTAGCTTTTAGCTTTAAAATTTGTTGTGGAAAGAAAAAATTTATAGCTCTCGTTTTTTAAGAAAAAATGGTATGTAGTGCTAACTTGACACCATACACC
>NW_023459382.1:19490-34701 GCF_013731165.1 Rhagoletis pomonella | reverse complement strand
GGTGTATGGTGTCAAGTTAGCACTACATACCATTTTTTCTTAAAAAAACGAGAGCTACAAATTTTTTCTTTCCACAACAAATTTATAACAAAAACACTACAATTAATGCCGTAGTTAACTTTTCCAATTTCGAAAAGTGTAGTGCTAACTTGACACGTAGAAACGCTGCGTAAATTACGTGTAGGAACATTGAAGGTTATTCTTTCCAAGAGGTTAGGGCAATCCCAGCAAACAATTAGGTTTGATATACATTTGAGAATGATTTGAAATCAAAGCCCTTCTCAAACGTCAAACGTTTGAAAATGATTTGATATTGATTTGAAAATTACAGCTTTGTCAATAAAAAGGGGAGTTTGATCTCCATTTTAGAATATGGTTAACTCTCAAATCAATTTCAAAGGTTATTTATCAATTGTACTTCAAATGTGGAAATAAAATTTATTATAGGAAATGTATATTTCATGTTTATTTTTTCTTCGCGATGTACATATGTATGTATGTACATAACAAAAGAAACAATTAAGATAAAGTAATTTATAATAAATTCGTCTTGATGGGCTGCAGCTTCTTCAATCCGCGCAAACATCAAATCCACTATTTGTGGGCTTTCTCTTTGAAAAATTTTTTCTATTCATTTTTTTTCAATTGATCTTAATTTTATTCTTACAAATTTTGATTTAACTTCGCATTTTTATATCGTTTGATACTTGACATCTTTCTTCAAATCAATGACAAATGAATTTCAAATGTAAATTTAAACCTCGTTTTCAATTTGAGAATCATTTGAGAAAAACATTTGATATCAAATTGACAAATACATTTTTCTCAAACGTTTGAAGCTGTGTTTGCTGGGATCAACCAATCCATTCAAGAGGTTGGCAACGTATGAGCAAGCAAGATAAGCAGATCTTCTACGTAGAGTTTGTAAATTTAGAAGTGCACAACGTGATTCATATGAGGGAATGGGCTCACTAAAATTCAGTGAGCGTAAAACAAATTTTATAAATTTTTTCTGTATCCGTTCTAATCGCGTGATATGAGAATTGTGATGGTCTCCAAATGAATGACGCATACTCCAACCTGGATCTTACTAGAGTAATATAAAGCATCTTCAAAGTGTATGGATCATAAAAAGATGAACTATTACGCCGGACGAAGGCCAGCATCGCGTATGATTTGCAAACTATATTCGATATGCGTAGAAAAACTTAGTTTCGTGTCGAAATAGACACCTAGATCCTTGACTTCATTAGCATGATTAAGAGGGGATCCAGAAATATGATAGCGCGTGGGGAGCGGAGTTAGCTTTCTGGTATATGTACAATGTGAGCACTTATTTATATTTAGGTGAAGATGGTTTCGTATGCCCCAATCATATAGTTTAACAAGTTCTTGAAGGGCAATGGAATCGTGTATGCTTTTAATGACAGAATAAATTTTGAGATCGTCCGCATATAATAGATATTTAGATGACGACAAGCAGGACCCTATGTCATAAATAAATAATATAAACAATAGTGGTCCAAGTATACTGCCTTGAGGAACACCCGACGTCGCGATAAAAGGCTGTGAGTAGACATCATCGAACACAACCATGCAATTTCTGTCAGACAAATATGATTTAATCCACTCCAGAAAATTTGAGTGGAAACCCATGGAGAATAATTTAGACACTAAGACCTTGTGAGAAACTCTGTCAAATGCCTTTGAAAAATCTGTATATATTGTGTCGACTTGCTGGTCTGTGTGAAAAGCAGACAGACAATCTTCCGCAAAAATTGCAAGATGGGAGACTGTGGACCTTCCTTTAATAAAACCATATAGGTTTGGTTTAGTTAAGCTGCTAAGTGAGAATGTCTATTTCTCCTTAATAAAACATTCGAAAATTTTCGCAACTGTGGTTAGTTTTGAAATTGGTCTATAATTAGATACATCATTTTTGTTGCCACTTTTAAAAATAGGGGTTATATGAGCCTTTTTCCAGCCATCAATAAATTTGACATATGCTAGAGACATATTCAAAATCAGTGTCAAAGGTTGATTAGATTAATTGTAAATTCTGCGAGAAATAGTTGTGTTTGTTTACAAATTATCCAGTTACTTGCCAGTAACTCTCCAGTAACTTATGGGTCGATTATCGATAGCAATCGAATTTCAGTTGAGTTGCTAGTTGCCAAAACGATATTACAGATAGAGGTATTTAAGAGAGTGTAACAAAAAAATGCTTAATTTCTTCCCCTAGGATATAATAAAGGCATTTTTTACTTAATATTTCTGGTTCCACTAACAGTAGTGAGCACCCTCATTGAATCTTTGTTCTATTTTCAGATAGTGTGACGCTTAAACAGCTGTTATAAGTGGTAATATTAATTTCCCCAAAAATTGTAGATACGTGGTTAAGGCAGAAACGGGACGAGATGCCAAATGGCAACTTTCCACTGACAACTGCAGTTGCTACAAAGTGTGTATACAGGCGACTACATTTTTGTGGTGGTTGGGAATGTTTTTGGAGCGTATTTAGGAGCGAAAATGGAAAACTGTGTCATATATTTTACTTTTTAATAATTTGAACGATATTAACATTTTGCAATGCAGTTTGCTTTTACAGAATATGGTGAAAAAATAAAACAAAAACTTGAAATTTTAGTTCCCGTGGAGTACGCCCTTTTGGCGAAACAAAAGCGAACACCACTTTTAAAACTACCGACACACCAAGTTTTCCAGTATTTTTTTATTGAAGTTGAACGAAGTGGTTTATCTGTGTATTAACCAATTATACTACAGCTTCTTTTGGAAGTCCTTAATATGCTTTGAAAATGAACACAAAACGATAACAAAAGAAATACCTTGAAAGCATTAGCTTTTGCTTACAGTACACGCGGTAGCTCTAGAGTAGGGATGCCCAAATCAGCACATATGTGTCGCGGGCGACTGCGCGTGCAAAGCTTTGCACAGCGGTGCTGGGCAAGCGCGGAAGCAAAAAGTTATCGGAAGGGGAAAACGAAGTCAGCAAAATAGTGAGATTGTATGGGTGACAGTGATGGAAAATGAGTGTGCATTGTGATATTGTCAGCCCTTTCGGAAGCAGCCGGCACCTTCAGCACAATCGATTGATTTTCGGCACTATTTTTGCGTAACTCAATGCAATTTCGGATTCGCAATTAAAAATATTTTTTTTTACATTTAATTGTATGTGCTTAAACTGATAAATGATAAAAAACATAGAAACGGAAGCAGAAGAATCTCGCTTCCACATTCTGCATGTGCGCTTAACATTTTTGTTTAAACAAATTTGTCGAAATTTCATCTCTAAAGCAAATATTAAATATCATTTAATATATACGTTAGATTTAAATACTCATTTTTAGTGATGGGCGAGTCCGAGATGTTTAAATGATCGAAATAGTACATTCAATTCGTGTATATTTTTGAGAATTTTTTTCGTTGAAGGTGTTGCACTTTTTCTTCCATAATGAAATTTGTGTACATCCAATTTGTATAAAGAAAATGCAAAAAAATATTCAAAATCAACATGAATTCTTAGCCGCACTTTCACTTCATAATACTAAAATTGAATGGACCATAAAACTGTATACCGTCAGTTGGTGTCGCACACTTATGCGGTGAGGATGTGATCGCGCTTTTATTGATTTTATTGCCGTCAACAAGCGTTTTCTTAAAAGCGCTAGCACAACCTCACTTACCGAACATTTAACACCAACTGAATGCTCTCGCTGTTTTCGCAAAATGTAGTTGTGTGCGTGAGCCCATCGCTGACAAGAATGATAGAATACAAGATTGCGCCAATCAGAGAGGATTTTTGAGAATAACTTTTGTGTGACGTCACACTGGTGCAATTACGAGAGAGAAATGTCAAAACGTGAGCAAGAATAGAAGAAGAAAAAATTTTGCAAGGAAAACATAAACAAGTTGCACAAGTGTGACGTCATACAAACAACGATTCTGTCAAAATCACTGAGAGAGCAATAGCGGTACCGTGATGGGCGCAACCTCTATTTCTCTCAATCGTGCATCGTTGACATACATTCACATCAGTGTTGGTATTTAAAATTTTTAAATTGTACCAAATTAATGACAAAAAGTGTAACTTTTTGAGCTTAATTGTACTTTTCACCATTTCCGTCAATGCATTGCCTCCATTTTCCCGCAACCAAACAAAACCAATTTTGTTGTCTACTGCAGTGTGTTTATTGTTCAATTTATTGTACAGCTTCAGTTAGTGTAGGCTTAATTTAACGTAACTTATCATTGAGATCTCTTCAGCTAGCCTATAAAGTCATAGCCTGTCTTGTCAGAAAGTCCAACTAAGTTTAACTAAGTTTCATTCAGCTTAGAGTTTAATTTAAATTATACACAAATAAATTCTTGAATTATATTTCACATTTTTAAAAGTAC
The DNA here is from genome assembly GCF_013731165.1 of Rhagoletis pomonella. Taxonomy (NCBI): domain Eukaryota; kingdom Metazoa; phylum Arthropoda; class Insecta; order Diptera; family Tephritidae; genus Rhagoletis; species Rhagoletis pomonella. The sequence goes on along the minus strand of NW_023459382.1, from coordinate 30,285 downwards.
ACCCCGCGACAAAATGGTTTGGGCTATTTATTATATTATTTATCATTGTCTAACAAAAACTATACAAATAAAGCTTAATTTAAAATATTGAAATAAAAAACAGCAACGCAACACGCGCATTTTCATCCATATAAAATAAAATGCGAACATTCGTTATATGGAAGAAAGTGCGCAACACCGCAAACAGAAAAATACAAAAAAGCAATGGTATTTTTTAGGCATTTTAGAGATTTTAGATTTTTGATGTTGAAATGGTACTTAAAATCGGCAAATTGTACTTTTTTTTTTAAATTAATTGTACTGAAAAAAGTACAACTGTACTTAAAATATCAACACTGTTTCACATGCGTGACAAAGTACTTGCTGCAGCGATGCCAGATTTGAGCGTATCCAAATTTTTGCCGATAATAACTCATGCGAGGGATTTGGGTATTGGGCATTTTACAAGCCTATTGAGAAGTATACATATCTGTGTTCGTATAGAATAGTAGCTTATGTCGGAAGACTGGCTTTAGTATAATGAACCATTCGCAGCATACGATTGCGAAAGACTCACTGGCGCCGAGTCGTTGAAGAACTTTTGTAAAATAAACGTAAAAGAGGCAGTTGTGATGCTGGCAATTCAATATTCGTATGAAGTCTCATAAAAAAATTCCTTGTGGTTTAAGGAATATCGCTAGCTTAGAGTGCAAAGTTGCTAAGTCCATTTTTTTCAATTGTACAGGAGACACAAAAAACGTTCCTAAGTATTTTTCTTTAAGTATTTTCCAAAACTTTGAATGCAATGTTTCGCGTTTTTCATTTACCCTTTACTAAAAAAAAAATAATAAAAAAGTCTGCTTTTTTACAAATTTTTTAGATAATTTTGTGACTTAGCAATTTTTCTAATTTTTTCTTAAAATTTGTTTGTTGGACTTAGCAAATTTTCGATGAATTTTTCCAATATGTACAATACGAAAAATCCCTCTCGTAGGTAAATTTTAAGAAACAATTTGTTAGAACAAATGGTTTAGGTGCCTTGAATAATAAAAATAACAAAAGGGAACAGTGATTTTGTTGCATCAAATGTTAAAGCTTTTTGATAGACTTTTTTATGCTGATTACTATAAGTGACCATCAATTCAAGGTGCAGGGATGGTATTTTCAGGGATAGTAGTCGAGACTTCTAGCGTTAATTTAAGCCTAATATCACCTTTAGTTTCTTTGCTTTGGCTTCTAAAATATTGAAAAAAACGCGATTTTTTGACAATGGAGACTTTACACTTACGGATTCGTAATCAGCATAAAAAAGTCTGTCCAAAACAGCATTAACATTTGATGCAACGAAATTGTTTCCCATTTTTTCCCCTTGTGTAATAGATTGGCGCTTACACATATGTTTGGCCGAGCTTCTCCTCCGATTTGCGGCGTGCGCCTTAATGTTGTCACACAAAGGGAAGGGACTTACAGTTTTATGCTGTTTTTCATGGCAGAAATACACTCGGAGGTTTGCCATTGCCTGTCGAGGGGCGACCGCTGTTAAGGATAAACCTTCTCTTCTAAATTTGTTTGTAATGTTGCTTTGGCCAGGGCTTGAACCCAGGCCCTGCGCAGTGGCAGCGCGCACTGCTTACCACTACACCAGAGCAGCCGTTCTTTTACGATCCCATTAGTGGGATTTTCGGTTCAGACTAAATAAATATTCTGAAAAAGGAGATTGCGATTTTTTTTTATACATATTTTTAATTTGAAACGTAGTTGCGAACTTGTTTATTATAAACAACAACTTATACATTAAAATGATAATGAACAAACAATTATTGGTAGATTAAATTAATAGTATTGTTCGCTGAAACTAAACTACACACCAAAAAATCATTCATGTGGCAAACTATCGTAAAAATTATGATGGTCTTTAGGCAAAGTTGCTTTTAAATACTGCAAATCTTCGTTCTTTCTTGCTGTAATTCGGCGTCTGCATTGGTGAAGTTGCTGCAAATTGGACCACTGTAACGGGACTATACTTCTGTCTAATCTTTGAGGAAGAGTTTTCCATGGATCTGAAAACCTAAGTTTAAAAAATATTTCTCCGGTTGGTGTGTATCTGATACCACGAACATCTGTTACTTGGCATCGCCTTTACAACGTCCAGGACGAATATTTTTACATAACTATACGATATTAAATGTTTTAAAAAAGGTGTGATCTAAATAAAGAACATCGTATGGTCTAGGTTTTGACTAGCAGCTTTACATACTTATAATATCATTATTATTATTATCAATTTGGTAATTATTACGTGCCGATCGAGTAACATTTACCAAAGTTATATCGAAAAACTTAAGTGGATCTCCAGTTTTTTTCTAAAAAAAATTCTCTTCATTTTTATAAAGAACCTTTTAATGAAAGAACCGGATTACAGAAAAGTATGCCAGAGAGTGACTTCTTTCGTTCAAGCTGGATGCAAAGCAATATCGTCCAATTGGAGAGTCCTCGAAAGGATTTTCTAGGATATGTTAAAGACTATTGCATTTACCTATCTACAGTTACTTTTTCTCATAATGGAATTAACTAAAATATTTATTTAAACACTTGTTGCACGTCCCCTACTTTCATACAACGCCTTATTGTATTATGTTAATGTATGCAAATACTTATATTTATGCTTGCAACTACTATTAACTTATCAAACGATTCCTAATCTTTGACAATACATGTTTGACTTCATTCACCACGATCTTGAAAACTGACCAAATCGGCGTGACCAAGTCCATGGTAATTTTAATATTATATAAACATCCGAAAGCATTAAAACGTTTGAAATAAATCTCGTCTCACTTTTTTGTATTTTTCACTTGGTTGCTGAAGTAATGAAGAATTGAAAATTCATAAGGGAAAATTATAGTTTTCTTATTTTTTATTTTAATATCTTAAAAATTTTTAGACTTATTGAAAAATGATAAATGAACGTTAGGTACTAAATTTAATAACCCTTAATTTGATATATCGCCCTGTTTGTAACAATGAACGCATTCCAAAGATAATACAAGCCAAAATTTCATTCTCAAAATTCATACACTTTGATTCAATTGCGCGGGCTAAAGATACATTTTAAATTAATCTTTCTTGGCCAATAACAATTGGCTTAGACCTAAGACATCATAATATTACTATTACAATACGGTCAAATGCCTTTTATTTTCCCCCATACAAAATCGACCCAGCCTAATATACATACAAAACCCTCAATACAAATCGAATTCGATAGCGTAAAAAAATATTCATATTTTTTTAGACTTATCAAATTTTCTGTGACTACTTTGGACTTAGCAAATTTGCACATCACGGAATAAAACGGGTAGAAATAAAACAAGTAGTTAGATCCTTTCAGAAACGGTGCATTTTCAATTTTCCTTGCTTCCTGCATCAAAAATTAATTGTTCATGAAAAGTGGACTTAGCAACATTTCACTCTAAGCTAGCGATATAGGGAATAGTACATTTTACTAAAGCCAGCCTCCCGACATAAGCTACTATTTCATACGAACACAAATATATTCGTCTACAAATAATGTTGATTATATTAATTAAGTCCTAAGATCAGTTTGTGAATCTTATCAGTGTTCTATGTAAGAACCAAAAATCAATCCCCTCGCCAATTAGAACTTTTGCTTTAAAAGAAAAATACGCATAGTGCATTTACTCAATACTTGGTCTGGCATCACTGTTTGAGCATGGATGTGCTCAGCTCACTGTTGCCAAGGTCGTGCATTTTGCACTAAATTTAGTGCTTTTGGGAAACCAAAAAGCCAAAATAATTGGAATTCCATTCTTGGTGCGTTATTTAGTGATGCTTTTTTAATTTAAGCACACCGAATGCATAGGTACATACAAGTGTATGTATGTATGTACATACTATACACTTATATTCTACATTAAGAAGGAATTCATTTACTGAATAAAATGTGAAGAATAGGTAAATTAAATATGTTTGCGTTGTTGTAAATGTATTTAAATTAATTTATTAATAAAAACGTGAGGAAATGGATTTGCATTATTGTAACCTTAGTATACATGGCAACTCTGTTGCTAGGAGAAAAGCTTATGTACATAGCAACCCTGTTGTTGATACCTCCTGTCATTCCATTTTTTCAATTGCACATAGAAACAGTTTCGTGTGTAAGCCGATTCGAATGTAATTATTTTAGACTTAAAATAGTAATAAAAGATTAGAGCGAATAAAAGCCTTATAGAAATTTATAGCAATTTTAGGTTCAAGTTCAGATTTAATAGTCGTTAATTTCATTAGTAAATTTTTGTTAGGGGTCATCTCTTTTTTAATCATATCTATATGACTATTAACCGTAGCATTTACAGATATAATTCTACCCAACCATTTTAAAGTATAAACCTGTTCAATTTCTTGCTGACTCTAAGAGGAACTTGTTTTCTTCTGGTTGCACCAATATTCATAAACTTCATTTTGCTATGATTGACAGTAAGATTCAAAGCACCACATCTCTGTTCAAAACAGCTAATAATATTTTTAGGCAAATTCAAAGCCACTGTTTCATTCTTATCATGACAAATTAAAACAAAATCATCTGCAAACTGGTAAAGCATAACATTACCATCATTTAAAAGCAGTATAAACATTACTGAGGTAAACCATTATCTACAAGGACATGTTTATCACCAAATTTCAAAATACTCCCAGAAAAAAAAATTCACATCAAAACCCTTATTTATCATTATTTGTATAAAAAAAAGATTAACAGAATTATACAAAAAGATTATACACACATACAAATTTTCTGTTTTCTAACTTTGAGCATACCAACCCAATGCATAAACTCATTTAAACACATTGTGGCTGATTTACCATTTCTATATGCAAAACTTCGTGCTGGAATTATACCCTTTAATTCCGACCAATTCACTAATTTATCTTTAACCATCATATTAAGAGTTTTGACAACAACAGAAAGTAAAGAGATCGGCCTATAGTTTTTAATGTCATTTAAATCTCTATTTGGTTTAGGAATAGGAACAATGCGTATAACTCTCCATTCATCCTTAACAATGTTATTGTTAAATGTAAAGAAAGATCTTCAATCAACAAATGTTTGCACTCTTCAGACAAATTTTTGAGCATCTCAAAAGTAATACGATCCTGTCCCGCAGACGACCTTTTTTTCTTACTTAAAGCTAAATCCATATCAGCTAGAGAGAAGGTTAAATCACTACAGCTAATTTGAGGATCCACATTAAACACATTCTGCTGAACACTGAGACCATTATTTACAATATAGATCTGATCTTTGAGAAAATTTAAATACATTTTATTGTCATCCCTTATCCATTCAATGTTTTTATATTTACTACCTTCAAGAATTAATTCATTAATTCTCTCTTTAAAACTGTAACTTTTAGCATCTTTAGACGCTTTTTTCCATTCCTCAGCTCTCACACACGCAAGTTCCATACCCTCAATTCTACAAGTTAATCTCGCTTTTTTCCTACTAGCCAATAACCTACGATACATCCTTCTTACCTTGAATGGACGATGCAGCTTTCATAAGTTTGTATTGCAAATTAAAGGCCGAGAAACTCTTAATCTCCTCTATAACAATAGATATAGGATGATGGTGACTACCCCCAGATACGCAGGAGTGCAACTCAACAAAATATTGAAATTAGAATTTGTAAAGGATTAGTCCGAAACAGATTCAACAAAAGAACTGTTTCTAGCTACTCAAAAAGTATTTGTACCATCATTAAGACACATAAAACCTACTTTTCTAATTTCATTAAAAATAAGCTTACCTTTAAAATTACAAACACTATCACCCGAACCCAATTTTTCGCATTGAAATCTCCTAAGATGAGTAAGTTATTAAATTTTGGCAAAAAAGACAGAAGTCTATCAATCTCATATCCAAAAATACTAGAATTAATACTAGGAGGAAAAGCAGATGACAAAGTTCTCATCTAAGCTCAAAGTCCTAGCAATAATATCATGAACAGTGTTATATTTAATTCTTTCATATCTTATACTTTTCCTAAATCCAACAGCTACAAGGGCAACAATACCAATATCATTGTGATCAATATAAAAATCAATACAACTTTTCTTAGCTTTAAGGCTTTGACAATTAAGCTGTGTAGTAGATTAAATTAAGACGTAGAGTGTAAACACATTATTATAAATATTCTTATTGTAACATGGCAACACTATCATAAGAGAACAAGTAAAATATGTACATGGCAATACTGATTGGAAATAAACGCCATTATCAGGTGAACCGTCCACAGCGTCAGGTGTGTGAAAACTACCCACGGTAAAATAAAAAATCAAGTCGGCCGCGCAAATAATTTATAAGCATTTTATAAGTATATACGCGTTAAGTAACCGCAACAGGCAATGGCTGAAAAACAGCAAATAGCGGACGCGCTGCGAGGATTGGGGATTTTTTTCCCAGAAACCGCAAGCATAAGGCAGCTTAAGACACTTCTGGCTTCGGCAGTGGGCGCACCAAAGCAGGCCGAAGACCAGGAAGATAGCCAACGTGGACAATTCCTCTTCAGCACCGGTTAGCGCAACTTCAGCACCGAACAGCGTAGCTTCAGCACCCGTTAGCGCAATTTCAGTACCAGCCAGCGCGACCTCAGTAGCGGGCAAAACCACTTCAGTACCGATTAACGCACTTTCAGCAGCGTCGGGTAACACAACTTCAGCATCAAAATGTGAAACGGCAACGGTAGCTCTTGGTAAAACTACCTCAGCAGCCACGAAAAGCAGCAATATACCCTCTGCTGAAAAACGGGACTCCCATGCTACCGTAGCGGACGTTAGCAGCGCGGCAGCTCCTACAGTTGCGCAAACCGAGATAACGGAACTGGAAGTGCAGTTACTGAAAAAGTTACGCATTCTTAAACTACAGAAGGAGATAAAAGAGCTAGAAGAGGGTACAGTCACAAACAATTTTCCCGTTAAATTCAGCGATATTGAAAATGCCTTAACAAAATTTAGCGGCGACGATGGGGCCGATATACAAAAGTGGATAACCGACTTTGAATACACGGCAAAATGCTTCGGTTGCGATGAAAAAACAAAACCGCTTCTGGCACGTCGAATGCTAACGGGAAGTGCCCAGTTATTTACAAAAATGATTGACGTCAATTCCTGGTGCGACTTGAAGCGTTCCCTATGCAACGAATTCAAGAGGCCGATTAGCGTGAAGGATATATTTAAACAACTCGAGTCGCGCGTATGGCTTAAAACAGAAACCCTCACTCACTATGTTCTGTGTATGCAACAAATAGCGCAGAAGGCTACGTGACAAAACGGGCAATGCGCTAATATTCAGCGGCGTTACAAAACTGGAAGCGCTGAAATCGTTGCTGCCGAAGTACGAGAAGTTGATACAGAAGGCCGGCCGCGGTAGCGAACAGACAGCCAGTAGCAAGAATCAGACACCTACAACGAGATGCTACAACTGCTCTCGCTTCGGGCACTTCGCAAAGGAATGCAAGGAGAGGAAGCGCGTGCAAGGCTCTTGCTTCAAGTGTGGCAAGCAGGACCATCAGTATAAAAACTGCCCACTGAAGATAGTTGCAGCAGTTGACGGACCGGATGAAGTTTATTTTAGAGAAATGGTAAGTGTCGCTTTTTATGGTAAATCCCTTAATAGTTCTAAATTTGAAAATTTTGTTTCCATATTCGATACGGGCAGCCCAAATAGTTTTATTCAGCGATCGCTCGTAGGAATTAACCCACATCGCGTTCACAACAATGAAAATATGCCACAGTTTAGAAACATTGGAGGAAATCTAATTAAACCAAGTGAAAAAGTTTTTGTTTTGATAAAATACCGAAATGTTGTAAAACCTTTGTTTTTATACGTAATGCCAGATGAATGGTTACCTTTTCCATTACTACTCGGTAGAGATTTTTTAGAAAAATATAGCATTTCTTTGTACATTACTCGAAGTAAGAAAATAAATGAATTCGAAACTGAAAATTCCAAAAACAAAACGGCTTTAAATATAAAAAAATGTGAAATAGCTAAAGAAAAGAAAGATTTGAAGAGCATTCAAAATCAAAGCAGTGTGGATTTCAATACAAAAGCTTCAGAAACCCAACTGGCTTTTAAAGAAATTTGCAATATTGACAATTATGTAGATAAAGTGGAATTAATCGACGTGAACCCTAAGTTACCTTCAGTTCTGGCAGAAAAGTTTAGGAAAATGATTGAAATTACCTATTTAGAGAGGCAAACTGAAGAAATCCCAGATACTAAATATGAGGCAAGAATCGTACTATCATCCAATACGCCAACATTTTGTAAAGCAAGACGACTGTCATTCGGAGAGAAAAATGAGGTTAATAACATTATCGAAGATTTGCTTAAGAAGAACATAATAAGGCATAGTGACTCGCGGGCTACTCGCATGTGCGTTGACTATAGGAATTTGAACAAATTGATTGCTAGAGACAATTGTCCGCTCCCACTTATCGAAGATTGTCTAGAATATTTAGGGGGTAATACAATTTTTTCAGTTATAGATCTTGAGTCAGGCTTTTATCATGTTAAGATGGCTGATGAGTCTATCAAATACACATCCTTCGTCATTCCGAATGGCCAGTATGAATTTTTAAGAATGTCCTTTGGGTTAAAAAACGGGCCGGCCATATTTCAAAGATTCATAACAACAGTCTTAAGAAAATTTATTGATAACAACGAGATTATCGTTTACATGGACGATATAATTATTGCGAACAAAACATCAGATGAACACTACGAATTAGTTCAACGGGTTTTACGACATTTAACTGAACATGGCCTTCGAATAAAACTAAATAAGTGTAAATTTGCATATGATGAGGTAGAATATCTAGGGTATAAAGTAACAGATCGCGGAATACGACCTTCCGAAAGCCACATTAGTGCCATTACGAATTTTCCAATGCCTAGAAACCAACGCGAGTTGCAATCATTCGTTGGATTGTGTTCGTACTTCCGAAATTTCGTCCAATCCTTTTCACTTATAGCTCGACCCCTGTACGAACTTTTGAAAAAAGACGCTAAGTTTATATTCACCGAAAAATGCGTCACCTTCTTTGAGGACCTTAAGAAGATATTAGTATCAGGACCAGTACTAGCAATTTACAACCACAAAAGAGACACTGAGCTGCACTGTGACGCGAGTTCTTATGGTTTCGGTGCAATATTACTTCAAAAACAGGCAGATAATAATTTCCATCCAGTGGCCTACTTCTCCAAAAGAACTTCAGATGCCGAAAGTAGATATCACAGTTTTGAACTTGAAGCATTAGCTATTATTTATGCATTACGGCGGTTTAGAGTCTACCTAGAAGGTTTACAATTCAAAATAGTAACTGATTGCAATTCGTTTGCGCAAACTCTTAGTAAAAAGTCAGTGAACAGCAGAATAGCAAGGTGGGCGCTAGAACTCGAAACTATAATTACACAATTTCCCACCGGGCAGGTAAAAACATGACGCATGTAGATGCATTAAGTAGAATTGAAGACGATAGCCACGAGATGATAGGCGTAATCGATAGCGAGGACCTGGACTTCCAGCTCCAAATTATGCAGAATAGAAACAAAGACATACTTGAACTAAAAAACAGACTAGAGAATGAAGAAATTACAAAATATGTGATGCAAAATGGCGTAGTCTTCAGAAAACAAGGAAACCGATTGTTGCTTCTTGTGCCCACAGAACTCGAAAGGGAACTAATAAGGTCGACACACGAACAATTAGGTCACCAGGGAGCCGATAAATGTTATCAAAAACTCAGCGAATTATTGGTTTCCGGATATGAAAAATAAGATTAAAAATTTTAAGAAGAACTGCTTAAGATGCATTATGTATTCAGCGCCAGAAAAAACATATAGGAATTTACACAACATACCGAAACATCCCGAGCCTTTCCATACCATACATCTAGATCACTTAGGCCCCCCTTCCGTCCCTTCAGTCAAAAAGAAAGCATATATTAGTGATTATAGATGCATTTACTAAGTATGTTAAACTATACCCAGTGCTAACAACAAGTACAAAAGAAGTAACAGCAGCCTTAAACAAATACTTTGAATATTACAGCCGCCCCCACAGATGCATCACGGATAGGGGTAGCTGCTTTACGTCGAAGGAATCTAAACAATACTTGTGTGATAGAAATATAACTCATGTAAAAGTGGCAGTCCATTCACCTCAGGCAAATGGACAAGCAGAAAGAGTAAACAGAAGTCTAGTGGGTATGCTTGCAAAACTAAGTGATCCGGTGGCTCACGGTGACTGGGTAAAACAATTGGGGAAAATTGAGTTTGCATTCAATAACTCCGTGAACAGGTCAATAGGAATAGCACCAAGCCAAGCCCTTTATGGCGTAAACCAAAGGGGCGAGATTGTAGATAAGCTTACAGAGTATCTAGATGAGGGCAATTCAGCCCCGGGGGGAGGGATTTAGAAACAATGAGGAAAAAAGCAGAAGAACGCATTGAAAAAGTGCAGAGATACAACCTAGGTCGTAACGAACAAAAAATAGGTAGAGCCGACGAGTTCGAAGAAGGAGACTTCGTGGTAATTAAGAATGTGGATACCACAGTAGAGCTAAATAAGAAACTCCTGCCAAAATATAAGGGACCTTACATTATTCACAAGAAGCTCCCGAACGATCGCTATGTAGTTAAAGATATAGAAAATGGGCAAAGAACACAAATACCGTACGATGGCGTAATAGAGGCCCGCAATATCAGAATATGGAAAACCAAAGAAAGCGACAC
>NW_023459382.1:8275-14490 GCF_013731165.1 Rhagoletis pomonella | reverse complement strand
ACTCATATTAACCTAACTATCTCCTACACAACCACCATTTTCCAAGCATCGAAAATTGTCACCTTTGTTGCCATGACTTTCATCATTACCACACAAAGAACCACCATTTTGAAAAATTGCCCCTGAATTTAAAGTGATGCTATCGTCGCCATCATTAAAACCACCAGCTTCAGTTCTACCACCATTTTGAAAAAACAGCGTCCTATAAAGAGAGGCCCTTGGAATAAGCATCCCTTCCAAAGGAATCTTATTAACCTGACTTCTACAATCCTCATCCGAAAAACCATCTCCACTTTCTAAATCCATGTCATATTTGAGCCTCCTACCCGAGGCCTTATTACCCTTTCTCCTAGCCCTAGGCTTGACTGTGGACCCACTCACATCAGGTAGCAAATCCCCAGTCATGCCCACATCACCAGACGCCGAAGCGTCCATCTCTATAAACCAATGCTGCAACTTCCACAAATAAATGTATATGAACTGCTGTTAGGAACTTACCAACAAGAAAGAAAAAAATTTTCCACTTCCAAGAATTGAATGTACGTAGAATAACAGCCCGATTCTGTGTACTTGATAAATTTAAAATCTTTATAATTGGTCACTTTTTTATTATTTATCAAGAATTGGTATTCTAGCACAGAAATCAAAAGCTCTTTTCTTGATAAATTATCAAGATTGAAAGTGCTATTGACAAATTGAAATTTCATGTGAAATGTATAAATTTTGTATCATAATAAATTTGTTTCTAACAATTAAATACTCCATGTGCCGGCATTTGAACCTGCGACACACGGAATTATAGTCGACATCTCTACCTACTCGGCTACGGCAGTCAAAAGCTTTTTCGCTTTTAAATTCATATTTTTCATATGTGACAATGAAATCAGTTCCACTCATGTGGAAATCAGTTCCACTAATGTGGAAATCGTAGAGCTTTTTGTTTTATAAATATTGACACAGAATGCGAACGAAGCTTTTACTTGATAAAAAATCTTGATGAAATTTCTTTACAAAAAATTTATCAAGAAAACATAGAATTGGGCGGTAAATATAGTTAAAAACAAAACTTAGCTTAAAATGCACAAATTATTAGAAAACCAAAAATTAAAGAAAATTTAAGCACAAACGCAAAAATTATTAACTAAATGAAATTTAAAATTTCAGCACTTGCACCGAAGACAATCCAATTTTTCCGCTACAGGTAAAACACAACTTATCGCTACCACGTAATTGTTACTAAATATTTAACAATTAACCCTTATAAAAGTGTTCTTTAAATAAGTTTCTATTCGCAAACAATCTGCGAACACACAATTGTTGAGCGATGGCCGCGAAGTATGTAATGCCAGACGCGTTGAAAACCTTACCCAAAAATACTTTGTTAGGCATTCCGAAATATAAAGTTATAACGTATACGAATTTCAAAGTAAAACAATATTATATTACAAAGTGAAAATTTTTAATGAGAAATCGCACAATTTTTTTTTTTTAAATTTTCGCTTGCGGTGCTTTTTTTAATACAAAACTTTAATAAATATTGAAAATTTGCGGAGTTTTTTTTTAAATAATTTACTTCAATATACATATATTGAAAGTTTTTAATAAAAAATGGGGGTGCTTAAAAAAATCAATACTTCGATTTATTGCAATTTTTATCAATACTTTGATACATATATAGTGAAAAAATGCACTCGAAAAACGTGCGTTTTGATTGTTTCCGTTTTCAGTTTGTATTTCGACGTTTTTTAGGATGTGTGGAAGCACCGAAGCTTCAGTTCAATCGCTCTACAAAGGAAAAAGTGAGGTTGAATTTGCCTTTTTTCAACGTTTTCAAAAATTTTCCCAAAATGAGTGAAGTACAAAGTCTGTTCGATATATTTTTTTTTTTTTAAGGAAACTACGTACCTGCAAAGACATTCCTAAAAAACAACACGATTATTTACTAACTTCAAACTGGTACTTTGTTATACTAAAATATCAACTTGTATGCAAATTTATTGAATTTTCCTTAGTTTTGCGCGAAGTTAAGAGATTTATTCTTTTTTTTTGTTGTATGAACAATATTCTTATAAAAATTCACACATGTATAGAAATTTATAATTTGGTTTGATTTTTATTTCAATTGTAGTTGTTGTTTTAAGTAATTTAGAAATATTATCATTAAAGTTTCGTTTTATGAAAATTTTTATATATGAAATTATACATTATTTTGTTTTTCTAAATAGAAAATTTCCAAAAATACAGCATTAAAATTGATGTCGTTTGTTACATGTCGTCACCATATCGCCAGAAGCATGAATGTGCAAAGTTATCACTTTTGATGTTCTATGTTATACCAGAATACTCAGAATACCAGGATACTCAGAATACCATGCGCACACGGAAACCGCATATATTACAATTTGCATAATATAGAGTTAACTTTAGTAAAAAAAACTTTCAAACTTCATTTCCTAAAATGTAAATTTTTACACATTCATGTTTCTGGCATACGGGCGACGATATTGTGTATATAATTGTACGATCAAATGAACTTACCTGAGTGAAGCTCGATCGTAATTATACTAGCTGTCTCGTCCGAAGAGATCAATAACTCGTAGTAACGCCAGTTGCCAGATCTAGTCACAACATTTCACAATTCTAAAAGAATTACTAAAATTATCCATAAATATGACTTCTTGATTTGGAATTTTAGGGTGGGTGGGTTTGATCTCTTCGGACGAGACAGCTAGTATAATTACGATCGAACTTCACTCAGGTAAGTTCGTTTGATCGTACAATTATACCACACTGTCTCGTCCTCGAGATCAATAACTCGTAGTTATTTACAAACTCATGAGATTTGTCTAAAATGTTTTATTTACTTCAAAGTACTTATTTATTGATTCGCACATTAAGAATGGAACCTGCCAAATTTGCTTCACTAACAATTGGTCGATTATAAAATCGGGCAAATGTCTCTGAATCTTTCGTCCATCCTGCAGCCTTACGGATGCTCTCAACATCTACGCCATTCCTGAACGCCGCTGAAGTGGTTGCATGACGTGTACTATGCTCTGTAAATTGATGCACGTCCAAGCCACTCTCCTGCATGGTTTGCTTTATCCATCTACTAATTGTTTGCGACGACGCTTCACGATGAGGCTTTTTAAAAGTGATTAAGAGATTGTTCTCGGTTTGAGTTCTCAAACTCTTTGTTCGGTCTAGGTATGCTTGTAGAGTCGTAACTGGGCAGATTCTATCATTCTCAGTAAACATAGGGATGACCAAATTAGGTTGTATGCCGCCTACCCTAATTTTATCAGGAATTTTTATTACTGCTGAACCAGCATTAAACTTTATTTTTGAAATTATTATTTTGGATAAAGTTTGAACCCTTTGCGCCGTCACTAACGCCAAGAGGATAGCAAGCTTCTTAGAAAGACGATCAAGATCTAATTCACTGTTCGGTCCCCGACTTGTCAGAAAATCTAAAACAATACTTGGGTCCCATGTCTGATCGTATTTGGGACGTTGCGGTTTTAATACTGACATCCCTTTGCAGAATCTTCTAATTGTTGGATCTCTCCCAATATCCCACGTTGACAATAATGATATAGCAGACCTGTAGGTATTAAGAGTTCCATATTTATTTTTTCCGGTCGCTAACGGTGACAAAAATTCCAACACTGCCGACATCGTCGGTTCAAAAGGAGAAAGTGCCTTGATCCGACAAAATTCATACAAGGAAATTATTGGCTTATTGTACTGCTTCAAGGTGTTTTCAGACAACGATGCTAAAATGAATTGCAAAGATTCTTCTGGTGCTTGTTTCTTGATGAACGCTTCCCTGATAATTTGCCTGCAACTAAGGTTAGCGACTTCCATGCGGGGTGGAATTCCCTGAAAGAAGAACGCAGCAGATGAATATCTCTTTCAAAGTAAATAGGTTCAGACACAAGTAAATCGTTAAAAAGTGGAAACCAAGGTTGTTGTTGTTGTTGTAGCGGCTACAACAACCCCGCCCAGGACGGTTGGTATCTCAGTCGTTGTCGTCAAGTTCCACTAACGGCAACCCTAGGAAGCGTGCAGCTTCTGTGGGGTTTGTCCACAGGGACAAGGCCGTTAGGGTTGTCGGGTTTTTCGGGCATGCGAAGAGATGTTTCGAGTCATGTGGGGTCTCTCCGCATGCCGGACACTCATTCGGCATCCTGTCGCTGTCCTGAGTGCGGTGTTCTGTACAGTCTGTAGCTTCGTCCACTGCGTCCTACTAGTCCCTGGCGACCACACTGGCGCTGCGTAGTTCAAAACCGGCCGGCCTATTGCCTTGTATGTTGCCAGCAACGTTTCTTTGTCTTTGCCCCAAGTACTGCCGGCTAGCGACTTGAGGACCTTGTTGCGGCTCTGTACTCTATTGACAATAGCGGTTGAGTGCGCAGAGAAGGAGAGCAGGCTGTCGAATGTTACTCCGAGTATTTTGGGGTTATTCACCGTCGGAATTGGTGTGTCATCGACGTGAATCCCCAGCGGTAGCCTGACCTCCTTCGTCCAGGTTGTGAACAGGGTCGCGGAGGTTTTCGTAGGGGAGAGGGCTAGACACTTTGCAGTGAAGAAGCGAGAAAGTTCGGAGAGATAGCCGTTTACTTTCGAACACAGGTCATGAGTTCCATTCCCAGTCGCCATGATCGAGCAATCGTCGGCATAAGAGACAATCGAGACTCCCTCTGGTGGTTGAGGGAGCTTTGAAATGTAAAAGTTAAACAGTAGCGGGGAAAGGACACCACCCTGAGGAACCCCCTGTTTTCTTTTTCGCTGCTTACTCGTTTTGTCTCTAAACATTACCGACGAATGTCGACCTCTCAGATAATTTGCCAACCACCGTTTGAGCCTCTGTGGGAGAGAGGAGGCCTCTATATCTTCTAGTAGCGTGGAATGGCAGACGGTGTCAAACGCCTTTCGCTATCGGGGAAAGGAGTGTAATCGGACGATACGAATCTCCTTTGTTGGCAGGTTTCCCCGGTTTGAGCAGTGGGACCACTCTCCCCACCTTCCAGATGTCTGGGATGATGAGAGTGGCCATTGACAAGTTGAGGACCTCCGTTAGGTACGCTACCCACGCAGGACCCAAATTTTTCAGCATCAGCATGCATATTCCGTCAGGACCCATGGCTTTGGAGGCTTTCGCCTTCCCGATGGTCACCTGAACTTCACCGCAAGTGAAAGCAAGGGGGGCACAAGTTGTTGGGAGTTTGTGCAGCCTTCTGGTCACTCGACGCTTGGCTTTGTCCACCGGAGGATGCAGTATGAACCGACGAGGCATGGTCGCCGAAGGAAATTTCGACTCTGTCGTCGTGCTTCGTCGGATTAGACAATGACCTCACGGTTGACCAAAGCTTGCTCACACCAGAGGTGAAATTACAAGTCTTCAGATGCTCCTCCCACTTCTTCCGCTTATGTACGTTTACAAGTTGCCGAATCTCCGCGTTGAGATCCCTGATACGGGGATCTCCGGGATCGGTCTGACGAAGGCTATCACGCGGGTCCGATATACATCCTGCCGGTATGAAGCGAGCTGCAGCAGCAGTGATAGCCCTGCGGAACTTACGTTCACCGAGATGGGCGTCGGTTGGTGTGGGGAGCGCTGCGAAGGTGTTTTCGGTAAACTCCGCGTAACCTTTCCAATCAGCTTTAGAAAAGTTGATATAGGTCCGGTGTTTGGCGGAGGCAAGTCGGTTGGTTTATCTATCGAGATGACTATGGGTAGATGGTCTGATGCTAGAGTCAGCATAGGTCGCCACGTTATGCTGTTTATCAGGCCAGCGCTGACTATTGTGATGTCTGGCGAGCTACTGCAGTTACCCATAATCCTGGTGGGTGCGTCGTCGTTCATTGTGCAGAAAGAATGTCGAATCGTCTATCTGCTCAGCCAAGTCTGTTCCCCTACGATCGTTTGACAGGCTTGAGTGCCAAAGATCGTGGTGCCCATTAAAGTCACCTACTACCATACGGTTTTCACCTCTGAGGAGCGCACCTATATCAGGGTGATATCCTGCCGGGCAGCAGGTGACAGGGGGTATGTATATGTTAAATATTTCGAGCTCGACATCGCCTGACCGGATAGCGATGCCCTGACATTCTAGGGTGGTATCCCTGCGGTCGATGTCTGCTTCGATAAGACGATACTGCACGGTGTGGTGCGTGATGAACGCTAAGCCACCACCATTATCTCGCTCGCG
>NW_023459382.1:0-8175 GCF_013731165.1 Rhagoletis pomonella | reverse complement strand
CCTACAATCTCGCGTGGTACGCAGACCTGAGCATGCCCTAAAGTGGCACCAGCCAAGGCAGGTGTTGCACTTGACTGATGTCACATTACGGAATATCCTGGTCTGACATACCGTGCAGATTGTAGGCGTGTGGGTGGTGGTGCGGTTGTGTGTGTTATGTGGTCTGTAGTGGCTGTGGTACGGTCTGTGGTGTTATTATGTTGTTGAGTTGTGGTGACTGTGTGTGGCTGCTGTGTGAGTGTGTGGGGCTGCTCGGGCGGACTGTGGTTAGCCGTGGAGGCTGCTCTGTTTGAGCAACAGGGGGCCACGTACGACGTGGTCCACTGTCTATGTGTCCGTAGTCCCGAGCAGACTCTGAGGTGACTCCACCCCTCGCAGGCATTACACTTGACTGAGGTGGAGTTGTGGTGTAATCGTCTCCGGCATACACAGCAGGTGTATGTTTCTGGCCCAGGGTTTGACTCGATGCCAGCCCTGAGTAGGAGAATACGTAGTGAATGTAGCCCTATGGACGGAAAACTTCTGAGATACTTCGCCGACCTAAACGGGGTTAGATCGCCGAAACAACAGCCCTTGGTCGGGTGAAACCCGAGTCATTCCGGTACGTAGAACCGGCTGTCGTGCGAAACCAAGGTCGTGAGGGCCAGTTTTGTACAACCAAAATGCCTTCTGCTTGGTCATTCATTATTTTCCTGATCACTTTTAGAATAAGCGCGAACGGAGGGAAAGCATAAAACTCCAGATTAGCCCAATCTGTCGTAAAGGCATCTATTTTTGTAGCCTCCGGATCCGGAAACCAAGAACAGAAAATTGATCATTTTGTGTTAACATTTGTTGCAAACAAGTCAATTCTTGGCTGGCCCAACTTCGCCACAATTTTCTTGAAAGCATAATCTACCAGCTCCCATTCCGTTTCTCCTGATATTATGCGCGATTCTCTAACAGCTTCAATGTTTTGGGATGATTTAATGTACGTGGCTTGAATCCACAACTTTCTTTATTGGCACCATTGCCAAATTTCTTTGCTAAGTGCCGACAGCTTCGGATATTGTATACTACCCATTTTGTTTATATAGCTAATCGCGGTAGAGTTGTCTATCCTGAGTAAAATTTCCGCAGACTATGTCAGCAGCAAAGCATTTGAGTCCGTAGAAAGCGGCTTGTAATTCAAGCAGGTTAATGTGGTTTTGCTTCTGCCTATCACTCCACCAACCATGCGAGTATTTGCCTGCGCATGAAATTCCCCAGCCAGAAAGCGAGGCATCGGAGAAAATTTCTAAAATAAATTTCCATTCTCTGATGGGATGTTATTGATCCACCAATCAGTCCCACGACAGTCGGGTCTACGTAACCGGAACGACCCAGATTTATATCTGGCCAAGGACTGTCACTCCAGCAACACTCCCCAAAAACCCTTTGGGGAACTTGTATGCTGCTACAACAACAACAACAACATCCACCAATCAAGATCTTCGTGCAAATAAGAGTCAATATGAACTTTTTGCTCGTAATCACCGTTTCTTTTTCTAAGAGCTAAAATTTTTTATCTCAAGATGCTTTGTATAAAGCATTCCATATTGAACTGCAGGACAGGCTGCGATAAGGTAACCTATAAATTGAGCTAGAAACGTAATTTTCACCACAGACATTGACTTCAGGTTTTTGGCTGATATTTTGATTTTTTCTCGTTTCTCCAATGGAAGACTCATACAAATCCTAAAAACTTGCAGATCGGAGACGGTTCTAATTGAGATTTTAGCCAGTTTTTCCTGAAACCTAATTTTTGCAAAAGCGACGTCGTCTCCGCGATGTTTTTTCCGCAGAGTAAAGCTGAATCTCCTAATTGGAGCATATCGTCAAGGTACACGACTGATTGCCACTCTCTCGACCGTAACTCTTTGACGACTGGTCATTACTCTGGTAAATATATAAGGAGTCACCCATAGACCTAAAGGTAAGCAATTAAACTCGTGCAACTGTTTTGTAAACATAAATCTCAAAAATTTTCGGAAACATTCATGAATTGGTATCAGCAAATATGCATCCTCAATGTCAATGGGGGCCAAGAAAGCGTTTCTTGAAAGTATTTGTGTTACCGTTTTCCAATCCTCGAGCTTAAAATGAGGAGCAACAATAAATTTATTTAGCATTTTCAAGTTTAAAATAAAGCGTTTCCCGCCACTAGGTTTTCCAATTAAAAATTATGACGACACGAATTGACCCTCACTTTAGTTACATGCACTAATTGCACCTTTCCTCAGAAGATTTTTAATTTCTGCTTCACAGTCAGCGATCTCCTCATCGTTAAAATGAGGTTCATTGGGTACCTGACTTTGATATACACCTGAGCAAAATGAAATTTTATATCCAGCTATAGCCTGCAATGCTATCACGTCTGAGGTAAGTTGTCGGCAATGGCTTATAAAATATTTCAACCGCCCTGCAATTATGCATACCTTAACTAGCGACGGTAGTTGCTGCGATTCCTGCTCCGATGATGGCCTGTTTTGTTCCGAGATACATTGCCCCCTGTCAGGTAGCTCTTCCTCTGGTTGTACTTCCTGACGGGGTTTCGAGTTTAAATATTGCTTCGGCTTATAGCCTGATACTGGCTTCGGAGTTGCAGTTGTTGAGATAGCTGACGATGTCTTTTCCTGCTTTCTCCAACGTTGAGGCTGTCTTGGCCCGTTTGGTGAAAGATTCGCCAAACAGGAGCGTGTCCACTGGACCCTCTGTTGCAACACTTTTGGACAATAAGGTTAGACCAGGCAATATAAATGAGCGCCGGGGTGTAGATAGCTTGTAATGCAAGTCTGTTAAAATTCTGCCTGCGTCTCCAAGAGCTGCATTAACGGCCCTATTTGTCTCATCTTCAGGGTCTTGTTTCAATGTTTTTGAAAATGCTTGACCCAAAGCGCTTAATGCCGCACCAAGCTGGTTTTGAAGCGCTAATTGAAAACTATCTCTTTGGAGAGCATGCGGCGCCAGTGTTAATTTCAGCTCTGGGTTTAAAGCTGGACCACCCAAGCCGGGACAGTTTTCCGGTATTGGATATTTTTCTAAAAGTTCTTCTCTACCCTCTGGTGGTAGCCCTGACCTTGCTAGAGCTAACCACTTTTCTGCGATTGTTGAAAAATCTTCAGCCCTTGTCTGTGTGTTACAGTATTTGGAGCAATAAATGCCAACGTGGAGTCCGACAAGACCACTTCACGGTCTGGGGACCCCGGCGACAGACCCGAATATTTGGCCGGCTCGGTACACTGTTCGCCTACTCCACTTCCTGAAGTTAAGAAATTCGAGCGATTATGAACAATGTCAGGTGAGTTGCCTGACGCCCGTGTCGGTGCTCGCAGGTCACGCTCGCCGGGGTTCATTGTTTATACTGGTTGAGGTGTCGTTCTTTTCGAGATACGCTTTCCGTCATTTTGATCAGAATTTCGATGATCATCCATGTAGCGTACTCTATTAGCATTTCCACAAACTCACTCTCGAGCGTGAATAACGGGTAGAACCCGAGCTACAGGATGAGCAAGAATGGCGTCTCGGATTACGCACATCCCCTCTACGCTGCGAACCTCGAATTGATTGATGCGAAGTAAAATGGCTGCTTGAACTGGAGTCTCGATGAACAGACCTGCGACCCTTTCGTCTGTTTTGACGATACTCGCGTCTTACGTCGCTCTTTCGACCTTCAGCATCCCTCTCCAGTTTTGCAATTCTGCGCATAGCATCGGCCAGAACAGATTGCGAAGCATCCATTTTTGCTGGTTTATGTATTCCTCTGCTATTTTTCTGTTTAACAAGTAAGAACACGTGCGACTAGATCAGCACAACAAAACGTAATGAAATTCTACAAAATTCTTTTAGAATTGTGAAATGTTGTGACTAGATCTGGCAACTGGCGTTACTACGAGTTATTGATCTCGAGAACGAGACAGTGTGGTATAATTTGCCTACCCTTTTTCCTATCATTAGGTTTGTTTTTTACATTTTCGGGCTAGTTTTGAACAAATGAGCGTAAGTACAAAATTTATGGCCAAGAGGGGACCACATACACTACACTCTACCTAGGTGAGGTACCGTGATGAGCTGACGGCATAATAGACCGACTTGTCACAATGCTTTATTCAACTATATATCTATCTAAGTACGAAATGCCCTCACAAAAGTGAATAAACTGCCCAAAACCACCATGGGAACGCAAAAGCCTATTTTCGTGCCCGAAACTAAGAGCACAACCAGCCACTGACGTAAAACCACAGACCGTGTCAGCTGATACGACCTATCTTAAGGGATTCTCCAGTTAACGAAAAACTACCGCATGGCGGTGACGTCGTTGCATCTCTCTCTCTAGCAACAGCAATTTCATATGTTGATACGGACGGCAGTCACGGAAGGGCTTAAAATGTCCAATCGCACAAAATTATAAATTTAAGATTAGCGGCAGCAAACACAATAACGTTAAACTAATGGTTCATTTGATATTTTTTCACTTATCAATCAAAGAAAAACAGCTAAATATGCACATATTAGTTGCGTTCCCTAACTCGCAAGAATTTGCAAGACTTTACAGAAATTTACCAAAAAGCGTTCCCGTACTCGGTTCTCTGGCAAAGTAGGGAAAAATGGGAGAGTAGAATCGGTCTTCTCTTTGACAGAAGTTATTTTACCCGAAGAATATTTGCTGGTAAAATCTGGTAAAGTGTCAAACCATCAGCTGTTCAAACAAATTGAAAGTCGAGTAAGCAAAAACAAAAGTACATACATCTACATTTTCACTTTAATTAATATATCGTATAGAAGAATATCAAGTTTTGTAAGTATTTTTGTTAATTTGCATGTGTATTTGCGTATAATTTAACAGATCGCCAAATAATAAAAAACTGCAATGTAAACAAAAAAATGGCGTCCATGGTGGATTTGACACTTTTACCAGTTTTTACCCGAAAAGCGTTCCGTACATTTTGGATTTGCTCTCTTTCTCTGAGAGCAATTTTGCTTTTTGACAGTTTTATCCAGAAAAGTTGAGGAACGAAACTTTTAGCTAAAATTTGAATGATTAAAATTTTTCCTCTTCTTCTGGCAGTTTGACAATGTTCATAAACTCGCCCGGAAAAATAGTCCGGCCGACATCGGGCTAGAATGAAGCAAATATTACTCGCTCTGACTCTCAACACCCCGAGAACCAACCAAAGAGACTTATTGTGCGTCCCGGTTTCAAGAATGCAAAAGTTGGCAACACTGCGACCCACAGACCCATTGGGAGCTGTTTGACTGCTCAGCTCGGAAATTTGCAAAAAATACGATATTTCAAACCGAAATTATTAATAAATTAGTCAACAGATGTAAAATTTTTTTTTAAATAAAACAGAATATTTCTATAAGTGTGTAAAAATTTTTTGATCCAGATCATGCGCTTGGGCTCAGCAACCCAAAATCGTTGTACAAATAACTAAACCGTACCCGGTGGTCCGCAATTATTTTCTGATTTTAATGGTATACAAGTTTTATGTGGCAAACATATTTTCGATATATGGAGGAGCAAAGGGGAATTTTTGAAAAACGGGCATTATTCTGCACTAGTTCCCCATAATTTTCAAAGTTTGAAAAGCTAAATTTAGTTTTTTTTAGAGATATATTAAAAAGAAACTATTTAAATGGACGTTACTGTTTGGAAGTCGAACTGGAGGACTTAACAGGCTACGACGAGGTTTTGGCAGATAAATTGCATAAGCAACCTACTGAACATTTACAAATATTTGAAGAAGCCGCCAGAGAGTTCGCAGATGAGATAACATCTCCCAGACCTGAACTTGAAGAACAGTTGCATGATATCCAAATATTACTTTCTTCCAAAGCTAATCCAACGAATGTGCGTGATTTAAAATCAGACAGTGTTTCTAAATTGGTAAAAATTGCTGGAATTATTGTCTCTGCGTCAGGTATTAAGGCAAAGGCTACTAGAATGTCGATCATGTGCCAGTCATGTAGCACCGTCTTGCCGAATTTGAAAGTAAATCCTGGTTTAGAAGGCTTTGCACTTCCTCGAAAGTGTACCTCGGATCAGGCTGGACGTCCCCAATGCCCATTAGATCCATTCTTTGTAATGCCAGACAAATGTAAGTGTGTGGATTTTCAACTTTTGAAATTACAAGAGTTGCCTGATTTTGTACCACAAGGAGAGATACCTCGGCATTTACAACTATTTTGCGAGAGATCATTGTGCGAACGTGTTGTACCAGGTAACAGGGCTCTTATACAAGGTATTTATTCTATTCGAAAAATTGGAAAGCCATCCCGACAAGATGGCCGAGAGAAAGCCGTTGTAGGAGTTCGTGCGCCTTACATGCGCGTTGTAGGGATAACAGTTGACACCGAAGGATCTGGTGCAATATCTCGTTACAGTAATGTGACAACGGAAGAAGAAGAAACGTTTCGCAGGATGGCAGCATCTTCAGATATTTATGATCGATTATCCAAATCTTTGGCTCCCAGTATTTTTGGATCAGAAGACATAAAAAAAGCAATAACTTGTATGCTTTTTGGCGGGTCTAGAAAGAGATTACCTGACGGACTGAGTAGGCGGGGCGATATAAATGTTTTATTACTAGGAGACCCTGGAACTGCAAAGTCACAGCTTTTAAAGTTCGTTGAAAAAGTGGCCCCAATCGGCGTATATACTTCCGGAAAAGGTTCCAGTGCTGCGGGCTTGACAGCTTCCGTCATGAAAGATCCATCAACGGTGAATAGTTTTTATTTTTATAAGCTTGGGAGGTACAATACAATCTCATACGATATACATATCGCACATCGTCTTCAAAAGAGGCACAACTTAAAATTACACGTTTGTCAGAAAATACGTAAAACTATTTCTTAGCACATGATAATCAAATGGGCAAGAGAGACTACCTAAATTGTAACAAAAATTTGCTCCAGCGTAAGGCGAATACATACTAGGTGGTGTTGGCAGAACAAAAACAAAAACTTCAATAACAAATTATACGCTCATTGACAATAAGTACTAAACAAACACATCATGCGCCGTGAAATCAGCGGATCCGGTATCACCACCTCGTAAGATTTTCTCGAGCGCACAATTTCAACAAGTAATTTTTGAGCAAAAAGCAAAACCGACTTCAATTCTCATATAAAAATTTAAGATTATCGTTAATTTCTTCACGATCCAATTATCGGATCTAAACAAAATTAGTATGGGACCACCCTTGAATTATCAAAATCGGTTAACGTGGTCCAAAGTTATGCGGTAACATACATAAAAAAAATATTCCGACGAACTGATAACCTTCTCCTTTTTTTGAAGTCGCTTAAAAATGCCAAATTTTGAGTCTTTCCTCTTTTGAATATGGTATGGCGATATGTACGTCGCCAAGACGAATTTATATAAGGTGGTGGTACCAGATCAGCTCATTTTGTGTATGTGTTTCGCCTCACTGCTTCTTGTCAAATGGAACAATTTTGTTTGCATTTCCACACACACTTACAGATTTTGACAGTCTATGCCGCCAAAGCAAAAAGAAAATAATGTAAATTTTTGTTTTTGTACTCTTGCTATCATCTTATATTAATTCGCCTTGTAGGTCGCCTTATAACATTGCTCGTTGGCAACTTTGCTCCAATGTGTTGAACAATTTATGTGAACAAATAACAAAATCGTCGACAGCGAAAAAAAAAATCCGCTACTAGATCAGTAGCCGACTGTCAATAGCTAGTAGCCATACGTAATGCGAATTTTTGTATATGGTTGCCCATTGGGTATCAGTCGCCATACACAATAGGGCCATTATTTCATCGTATTAGCAGAGCTGTTAACGAGTGTGTATAGATTTAAAATACCATAAATTAACTTACCGCGAAAAAATGTGGCATTATCTGCAGTGTTTCACGAAATACTAAATATTATATCTGGCCTTTTAGGAAATTTAGATATTAGGAGGTTGCTGTAATTTGGACCCTTTTTAGTGGAAATATGAACAATGGAATGGTTAAAAGTAGCTTACCATAAATGACAGCACCATGGAAACATAAACTTATTTGTTGTTGTTGTAGCGGCTCGGTTCATCCAACAACGTCGGTTCATTAATCAACGTTGTTGTTGTTGTTGTTGTAGCAGCATACAAATTCCCCAAAGAGTTTTTGGGAAGTGTTGCTGGAGTG